>NW_018219706.1:216354-217350 GCF_001263595.1 Phalaenopsis equestris | reverse complement strand
TGGCGGTGAAATTTATCTTGGTTGATTTTAGTTTTAGTTTTGGTTTTGTGGCTATCATGATAGTTTTAATTTTCATGCAGGGTGGCATCATTATTTAGGAGATCGTTGTTTAGCATGCAAATTTGCAGGTATAAAATTACAGTATGAAAGTATAAGAAAGACAACGCTAAAAACTGTAAATCCGTCCCTGACGAGTCTTCTTGTTCTGCCACCTGAAACTCAAAATGTACGTTAAGGCAGTTTATATGAGATAGGGAAGTAAAATCTTGACGACCTGTCTAACACTGGGTCATATCATTGTGGATCCTTAAAAGTTTAGTTAAGGATGATGTTGCTAAGCAAAACATATTAAGTTTAATAGATCTCTAAGGTATCCAACAGATATAGACAAAGAATCAGGTCCGTGCTACTCTCTCACTCCCTAGTGGAAAATCGCAAGTTCTTTTAAACTTGATATGTTGCTTAATAATTCATCTTATAATAATTCATCTTATAATCATCTTATAAAATACCCTAATGCTCAATGGACATTGATGTCTCAATTATCCCTAAGAGTAATGTAATTATCATCTGTAATTTAATTTTGAAAATTATGTGGGTGAAGACCCTTAAAGAGAAAAGTTAGTGTTATTGGAACACTTAACCAAACTTTGGTCCTAATTGGGCTTGTGATGTTTAAAAGATGTGTTAGTTTTAATTGATATTTACTTTTCTAATCCTCATTTAAATGAAACTTGATTTAGCCCAAGTCACTACTAAGCCCTTAAGACCTAGATGAGTGTCTTAGTTAGTTTTGAAAGGTTAAGTTTTAGGTGGTCATAAATCATGATTTGAATTTTATTTAAAAATCAAAATAAGGGTATTAAATTGATTAATTATTGACCTCAAAAGTCATACTCCTAATTCCTGGGTTCACTTTATTTTAATAAACTTCCAAATTTTAATAATTTAGAAATTTATTAACTTATCTTTTCAATTAAGAAAGTGAGGTTGGTT
>NW_018219706.1:143638-216157 GCF_001263595.1 Phalaenopsis equestris | reverse complement strand
GACTAGAGAAGCCTTTGGACCAAATTTCATGATTTTTTGAATTTTATTTGAATTTTAAGAATTATTTTAAGTTATGGGGTATTTATTAAATATAAAAAATTTTAAATGGGGAAAATTAAGTTTTGTATTTTTAAAAACTTATCCTGAGGTCATAAAACTCACGAAAGAAGATTTTATATTTTTGTAAATTTTATTTGATTTATTGGAATTATTTTTAGTGAAAATTAATTTTTAGCCTTTAAAAATCATTTTTTTAAGCTTTGAAATTGAGTATCTTTATTTAGAAAATTAAGAAAAATATTCTAATTATTCCTAAGTGCTTAGGAAGCAATTTAGAACATTATCATGAATTTTCTTATTTTTATGATTTTTATGGATTTTAATTTATTTTAAATTTTCAAAATGGGCTCAAAAATTAAGTTTTTATTTTAAACATAATTTTATTTTTAGAAAATATGCCTGATCATAGAGTACTCAAGAAATGAGTTTTTATAAATTTTTTAGTTATATTTTGGTTTAAAAAAAATATTTAATTGCCAAAAAAGATATTTAACTTGAAAAATCAATTTAGGTCATCAAATGGACTCAAAATGCTTAGAATTTTTTACGGGGAGTTCTCTAGATCTTAAATGATAGTAGAGATGAAAAATTAAGTTATTTTGTTGTTTATACTTTCCAAAATTAATTATCTTAGTTATTTATGATTTCTGAATATCAGGTGTATTTTGAATGACTTGGCTCATGAGAAATTTTTCCAAGGGTTCTCCGGTCATCATAAACCTTCCAAAATTTACTTGGATTTTTCTAAGCATCATGCTAATTTACATGATTAATTTAATCAAATAATGCACATAAACTTAAAAATATGATTATCTGTGTAGGGACCTCCTCTGAATTTGGAAAATTCAGAGAATGTTCCCATTCATAGAGGCTACAACATACTAAATTTCAAGCTATGGTGATAAGCCTACATGCATGGAGAACCAAAAGATTCAAGTCAGTGTTTAATTAATAAAAAATAAAATATGCATCACATGGACTTAAAATCATTGACTTAAAATCATTTACTTAAAATCATTTCCACATTATTCTCCTCTATTCATTAAGCAAGAGGGTATTTTTATTTTATTTTTGTGATTTTTCTACAGCAAGATATAAATTTTTAAAGTTAGGGGTATTTAAATAAATAGAAAAAATCCCTATTTATCTTTTAAACAATGCATCCTGACTAGATCCTAGGCAGCTCTGAAGGTACGCATGACGCGCTTTGGTTGGACACCGCCATCCATGTAGCTGCTAACTCAGCTCGCGGTTTATGTTTCGAAGCGCTGGCTGACTCGATCTCCTCCATCCATTCGATACCCGCTTGATCAAACGGCTCCCCGTCATCGTCCCTGATAGAGTAATCTTGTGGCCGTCCACACTAAAACCTTAAGATCTCAGCCTAGACTCAACAAAATCACTTTGGGTTTGATCCAATGGACTCGTCTAAGTGAGATGAACACATCCATATGGTAATCATGTAATAAAAATAAGCATAATTAAAAGGAGAATCAAAATAGTCTTGGGAGAGGGAGAAGTTTTATACCTTTGCTCTGAGAAATGAAGCTTTGATCAGAGAGTCTTGGCACGTTCGTTGAGATCCTAAGAGGCAAGGGATTGAGTCTTTAGTCTTGGTGTGAGGCCTAGATATGAATTCGATCACGGCCGGATTTGGGTGTTGGTCTAAAGCTATGATAGAGGCTCTGTGAGAGGGTAATTTCATGAGGCCTTAGCTCCTTTCACTTTTGTGAAGGTGTGGGTGAGTTTAATTAGAGTTTAGTGGACTACCGAGGTGTGGAGAGTTGTTTCTGTCTCCGGCAAGGTTTTGAGCTCAAAAATTAGGCTCCAACATGGGGATTCAGGACAATGTGATGGTTGGGTTACACTGAGGAGGTCTCAAAGAGGCTTTGGGATCAATTTGGGGAAGTCTCTTAGAGTAGTTTTCAGCTCTCCCTCCATAGCTGTGGAGGGGAGCTTTTTATAAAATGGCCTTAGGCTTGCTATCATGGCCAATTGGGGGGTGAGATGTGCTGCTTAGGTGGAGGGCAGAGAGGCTCTAAGCTTCAATTTGGATGATGTGGCCTCCAGGTTTGAATTGGGTTTAATCCCATAGGGGTGGCTCTCAGTTTGGCCATTTTTTTGACCACTAGGCCGGCCGGCCGGCCAGGGGGAGGTAGCTAGGTGCTCAGGGCATCCAGGGGAATATGTCAAAGCAACTTAATGCAGTGAGGTTTAGTTTTGGTAAGACTATCTTAAGCATGGCCATTTTTGGGAACAAAATCCCTTAATTTTGGGGATCTTTGGTACATGACTTAGTTTAGGTGGTTACACAGGTTTTGGCTCAGTCTTAGGGTCTAACCCATGCCTGAGGTGAAGTTAATTTGATGACTTTGGGGTGGTTAGGCCATCTTTAATGCATAGGTCCAATGTGGGTTGAAGTGATCAAAGTTTGGGTTTTGGCTAGGCTAGCCATGTTATTTTGCCCAATTTATTGATCAATATTGTGTAGATGATTGTTAAAAAGATCTATGGTGAAGGGTTGAAGTGATTTTGAGTTCAATTGGTAGGTCAATTTGAGGGATTTTTGAAATTTGGCCAATTTGGGAAGGTTGGGCTAGACATGGGTCTATTTTGGGCTAGTCTTAGGCTATGTCCAAATTGAATGGTTCAAATGATCAAGGGAGATGTTGTGAAGATTTTTCATGAAGCAATGGAGTGGAAATTTTGGGGTTAATGCCCTCAATTTGGTGAAATTTAAGGACATGGCCAATTTGGGGAAAATTTGCGGCTTTTGGACTTAGGTTGAAATTAAATGAAATTGAGGCCTCACCAAGGCCAATTGAAGCTCAAATTTGATCTGTGGGAATTCTATAAAGACTTTTCAACACAAATTGTGGCCAATTGCGTGGGCTATGGGTTCAATTTGGTGGAACCAAGTCATAGGGCCAAAATTGGGTTTTTGGTTTAAATCAAAATGGTCCAAAAGATGGATGAATTGGGCTTTAATTTGGTTTAAATTGGTCTTATGAAAGTTTAGTTTGAGTTTAGGAATGAAATTGGGGGAAATTGGGACCAAATTGATGGACATTTGGGGTAAATTTGAGAAAATTGGGCCTTTAAAGATAATTTTAGGGGTTTAGGTCAAATGGTCAAAATGGGTCATGTGATAGTTGAGCAAAACAAATTTGGTAATATTTGGGGGGTTTTGGAAATTTTTGGGAATTTTTGGAATTTTTGGAATTTTGGGGTAAGGAGGGGTATTTTGGTAATTTGGCCAATTTTGGTGATTTTGGGTAGTTTGGGTGTTTTCAAGATGTTTGAAATGATTTTTGAGTCAAGTTGGGTACTTTGGGTAGATTTGGAAATTTTGGCCAAATTTGGGGTCCCAAGGGTATCTAAGTAATTTGGGGAAATTTAGGGGCAAAAGGGTAGGTTGGGTATCTTGGTAGAGTTGGAGTGCCAACCACCATCAATAAGCCATGAGCCAATGGAAAATTTTGGGTTCTCTATGTAGTGGTCTTAGCTAAGCCCTAGCCCAAGGCTAGTGGATTTAGGGAACCATCTACGGGAGTCTCCCAAAAGTATCAAGGGACCAAAACCTAGAAGTTTAGGTTTAGGATAGTGAGTGATTGTGAGTACAAGTGTTTGAAAGTGACTGCCTTGGCCCAAGACCAACACTTAGGGTCAACCCTAAGGTCCATCAGTCCTAAGGGTAACTCATCTTGAGTTCCCTCATAGTGACCTCACCTACTAAGTGCTAGAGGTTAGGACCAATATGTGGAACTTCAAGCTGAGTGGAGAAGAGTTTGAAATTCCTAATGGTGAGGGCTCCTTGTCTAGTTTTCTAAGAATAGTCAATAGGAAAGTCCTATGGCTAGACCTTAGGCTACTAAAGAGAAAAAAACTAAACCTCAACAAAAAGTGAGGTCAACAAGGCCTAAAGATGAGTTGACGATTTATGCCGCACTAGGAGGACAACCTCAAAATCTTATGGCATATTGTTTTAATTCCTAGGGAAAGTCGTGTTGTTGTAGCTCCTCTTGCTGTTGTAGAAGGCCGTCCATAGAGTTAGCTCCGAGCTCCTCACCATAGCGAGTTTAAGTTTTCTAACGTGTCAAGTCATGATGTCAAATCAACTGTCTCCTAAGGTTATGGTTGTTTAAATTTCATGGGGGATGTTAAAGTTGATTAGAATGACACCGGCTAGGATCCCACGATTCCCTCATTCTAGTACCACTATTTTCTTTGGATTCACATAGTCCAAATGAATTTATGGAATTCAACTCAATGAGTCCCATAATTTCATTTAGACCGTGAGAAATCTCGTTAGCAACCGTAGGTTACGTCCTCTGAGGGATTCCCGATCATTCGATAGAGATGTTTTAGTTTAGTTGCAATTTTTATTTTATTATTTTGTTTGTGATTAAATTTTGAGCTGTCTTATATTTTGATTGTTGTGGCGGTAGATTTTATCTTGTTTTGATTTTTTTTAAATTTGGTTAATTTTTATTTTAGTTTCAGTTTTGTGGCCATCCTAAAAGTTTCAGTTTTTACATGCAGGGTGACTTTATTGTTGAACATGCAAATTTATAAGTAAGAAATGAGAGGCACAAAAAAATAAATAAAAGTACATTTCAATTAAATAACTTAGAAGTATACCAGTTGATTGTTCCCGTTCCTCCACCTGAAAGGTTAGTACTTACAAAGCATATATAAATAATTTTGCAGGAATTAAAAATTGCTTGTAGGAAAAGCAGAGAACACAGGTTTGAGGTGTGTCTACCAAACCCTATGTCATACCCTAATGGGTCCAATTTATTTATCTATGGTGATGATTCACTCAATCAAATAAAAATATGTCCAAGTGTCCTCCGAGTTTCCCAAATGATCATGAAAATGTCTTTGGTAATACAGTAGACATTTCACAGTCCATCGAATCGTCTCGAGTTCATTTTGGTCTTATTATGTTTGCTATTTGTTTCACTGAATTCATACCATTATATTCAATGATCCTTGATGTTTTGATTATTCCTTTATGTGGGGTAATTATCAATTGATGTTTCATTTACAAATTATATGGGTAAAGGCCCTTGGGGCAATTTGGCTTAGTTAAGGAACTTAACCTGATTTATTTTCAAGGATGGGCTTGTAGTGTTTTAAAAAATGATTGAAATTAATTATAGGTCATTTTCTAAACCTTATTAGACAAGATTTTGATTAAAGCTAGTTCACTACTAAGCCCTTAAAACTTAATGAGTAGATTTGTAATTTTTTGGAAAATTTGAATATTTTTACTTCTAATCCTTATAAAGAATCATAAATCATTTTAAAATCATTAATTGGGGTTTTAAATTAGTGGGTTATGATCTTCTAAGGTCGAACCCCCAACCTCAATATCTTTTTTATTTAATTGCTCTTCCAAATTTCATTAATTTGAGGAATTACAAATTTATCCTTAACGAGGCTAAAGTTATATTGGTTGCTACCATTTATCCCTTTAATGTTTCAATCATCAAGACAAGTCAATTGAGATCCTTTATTACCCATTTACCCTTTAGTTAGACCTAAATATTAATTGAGGCTTAAATTCCAAAATTACCATGCCCTTAGGGCCTTAAAGCCGTATAATTCATTATATTAAACCAAAATGACTTTAAAATTTTTTATGTTACCCCACTCATGGTTTATTTAAAATAATAGAGGTGAAAATGTGATTTTTCTTAATTTATTTAATTTTATATTTATTTAAAAGCAGGAATAGGGATTTTTTATGAAAATTCAATAACTCAACTAAACCAGAACCTCTATCCTTAAGAAAAATACTAAAAGTTAACCTATGTCATAGGACCACTTGGACCAATTTTCAAGACTTTTGAAGTTTAATTTAATTAATAGATCTATTTGTTTATTTTGAGTATCAATTAAATATAAAATACTATTTAAGTGGAAAATTAAGTATTATATTTTTCTTAAATCTCTCTAAATTTTATATCTTTGTGGTTTATATTTTAATTATTAGAATTATTTCGGTGAAAAATTAAAGAAAATACATTTTAAGCCTTTAAAAATTAATATCTTGACTTAGAAAATTAGGAGAATTATTTTAATTTATCAAAATTAGGAGAATTATTTTAATTTATCAAAATTAGGAGAATTATTTTAATTTATCAAAATTAGGAGAATTATTTTAATTTATCAAAATTAGGAGAATTATTCTTGACTTAGAAAATTAGGAGAATTATTTTAATTTATCAAAATTAGGAGAATTATTTTAATTTATCCTAAGTGATCAGAAAGCCAAATGTGATATTTTATTGTGCTTTCATAATTTTGTAATGTTTATGATTTTTAATTAATTTTTATTTATTTAAATACTTAAAAATAGAAAAAAAATGAAGTATTTATTTTAATTTCACTATTATTTTTCTTTGGTTCCTCTGGTTATGAGGAACTCGCAAATGTAATTTGGCGATTTTTTTAGTTGTATTTTAATTATTATAATTATTTTCGTGCCAAAAATGCAATTTGACATAATTAATCCATTTTACTGGTAAAATTAATTCCAATTGACTTGAATTTTTTATGGGGAGCTCCTCTGACATTAGATTATAGTGGAGAATAATTTTCATGCCATTTAAATTTATAGTTACTCCATTTTGAGTTTCTTTCCTTTCTAGAGGTTGGTGGTAATTAGGGTTATTCTTAATGAGTTAAACCAAGTTTATATTTTTTCTAGGGTCCTTTGACCACAGTGAGCCTACCAAAAGAAATTTTATATTTTTCTTATTAATATTTTAATTTCTATAATTATTTTATCAAAACAAACATGACATGTTTGAAAAATAGAGATCTTTTTCTAGAGACCCCCCCTGATCTTAGAAAAATCAGGGAAGATCCCTCATGATAGAGAGATAAAAAGCCCCAAAAATCAAGTCATGATGAAATGTCCTTGCAAATGGAGAATTCAAATAAGAAATACATTATTTATTTAATTAAAAACTACAAATGCATCAAACAGACATGAAACCATTTCCACATTTTTCTCCTCTATTCACTGAGCATGAGGGTATTTGTTTTTATTTTTGTGATTTTTCTACACCAAGATATGGATATTTGAAATTTTGATCATTTAAATAAACCAAAAAATCCTGATTTTTCTATTTAAACCATGCGGCGCCACCTCAATCTATAGTGTCTTCGAACTACCACACGGCGCTTTACTATTCAACACCGCCAGACACCTTAGCGCCCCTTCAATCCGTGGTTCATGCACCATCCGCTCGTTCGATATGATCTCAGCAGTCCAAATGTGACACGCACAATCAGACGACATCCCTTCATCGTCCCCATCTGGTTCAACCCGAGAGTTGTCCACCTTCTAACCTTAATATCTCACTTTATACTCAACCAAATCTCTTTGGGTTCATTACTATAAACACATCTAAACTAGGAGAACACATCCATACAGTTAATCAAGTTTTATATCAAGTCTATGAGCATGAATAATTAAAATATGCTTGGTTTGGGAAGAAAATTCAATAACTTTGCCAAAGAGGTTTGGCCACAATTGGGTGCTTCCATAAGCCTGAGTTGAGTCTAGAGAGCTTCTAGATGAAGCATTAGGCTGTAGTGAATTGCCTAGGTACTAATTCGACCAAGGACAATTTTGGGTGTTGATCAAAGTCTGTGCTAGGTTGGTCTGGTCATGGGCTTTTATGAAGGATCTTCTTCTTTCACTCAAAGGATGGTGTGGGTGAATTTAATTTGGCTTTGGTCCACTATGGAACTGTGGGGAATTATGTCCTAGTTTGAGTTGATTTTTTAGATCCAAAATTGAGCTTAAGAAGTGGGTTTGAGTGGCTGGAAATAGATGGCTTTCACTCAAGGAAACTAGGAGAAGCTATAGGAACAATTTACCTGGGTCTCCCAATGAAGTTCAACAACTCCTCTCTCAGCCATAAAGGGGGACATTTAAATAAGAGGGGCCATGGTGGCTCTTAGGCCAGGCTGAGGTGGCTGGGATGCTGCTTAGGTAGAAGGCAGAAAGGCTCCAATGGCCAGTTGGATTGGTGTCACTTGGATGGGTTTAATTTTGAGTTTATGTCATGGTGGAGCTTTCAAGTTTGGGTTTTTTGGCAGACAAGGTGGCTGGCCGGCCAGGGTTAGGTCACCATTTGGTCAGAGGGATCAGGGCTTGGTTTTGGTGATGTCAATTGGGGTTGGCCAATGCGTAAAGGTCTCTTGGATTAAAGAGGAATGGGGGTGAACCTATTTTTGGGTCAATTTGGTTCAAAGAATGAATTTAGGTTGGGCTCACCTACCAAGGCTAGTTTGGGCTGAAGAGGAAAACATTTGTCTCAGCTTAATTAGTGAGGAGAGATCCCTCTCCAAAGGATTTGACTAAGCATGGGTTAGAGTGTCTCATTAAAAGGGTTAAAACATTTTAAGGAAGCTTGAAAGTGGCTACTCCTTTTTCTATTAATAGTTGGTGAAGTGGCAAAGGCTCATAAGCTCACTTATGGCTTCGGATGGCTTCATGACTTGTCCTTGGCTTGACCAATATGCATGAAAAGGGATTTCTGGATTTATGGGTTATTTTTGTGGAGTTTTTCATGAGGATTGATTTGTAATGATTTGATCATGGATTTAAAACTTATGGAATGATTTTGATTAAATGGATAATGAGGGGAAATTTATCATATGGGCTTTTGGGTAAATTTAGGCTTTTGGAATTAAATGTGGTGGGCTTGGGCTTTTAAGATTGGGGGTGAATTTTGGCTAAAATTTGGGTCAATTAAATGTTTAATTTGTTGTAGGAAGATTTTGTGAAGATTTTTTAAAGGATTTCAAGTGACTTTGAGTTGAATCGGAAGGCCAATTTGTGGGGATTTGGACTTTGGGTCAACTTGGGGATTTTGGGTTAGACTTGGTTTTGGGTTAGGCTAGAGCTTGGATATGGCCCAATTAATGGTTCACTTTGGTGTGTGTGATTGTCATGGATTGTTTTTAAAAGAAATTTGGTGAAAATTTTTGGGTTATAGCTTTCAATTTGGGGACATTTGGGGATATTACTAATTTGGGGTAAAATTGGTGCCTTTTGATTTAGGTAAAATTGAGCTTGCAATTGGGTCAAATTAGGTTTTTATTTGGTTTCAATTGGTATTATGGATGTTAAATTTTGTTTTGGAATTAAAATTGGGCAAGATTGGGGTCAATTTGCTTCACATTGGGGCTAATTTGAGGAAATTGGGCCTTTAAGGGCTTCTTGAAAACTTCTTGAAAACTTTACTAGTAATACTACTAAAACTCCAATACAAGTTTAGAAAATGTAATAAAGCTACTTCCTTAAGTTGTTTTAAGTGAAGCCAATTTTTTATGAGGCATCTCCTCAAAGATTCTCCTCACTTATTTCTCTCTTCTTTTCTCTTTTTTTGTTCTGTTTTTTTTTTTCTTTTTTTAGGATCTTTTCAATCCTTTTTTTTTATTTTTCTTTTTTTTTTCTTTTTCAAGTGAGGATTACTATATATGGATAGACTTTAATGGTTTTGAACTTTACTATCCTCTTCTTAAAGTTAAAACTCCTTATTTTTCTTCACTTAATAAATTTATATCAATTTATGATTTTTCATTATGTCTCATTCTTTTCTTCTTGCATGAAACTAAAAAATTCTTAACACTTCAAAAATAAAATTTTGTTTACTTTAAATAGAAAAACATAGTCTTATCCTATCATAACAAATATCTTTTACTTTAGAATTGATCTTCAATATTAAAAACTTTTTACCTTAATTTACCATAAAATTTATAAACATAAGTATAGTTGAAGTTTAATCTCAATATCTCAGGTCATGTTAAATTAATTTTTAAAATATAGTTAATTGAGAACAAATAAAGTTTAGTTTACTTATTTTCAAAAGAAAATTTTCTTCCCCACAAACTTAATTTTTTAAGTAATTTTAAAAATATTTTAATATCAAATTTAGTAGGTGAAAGAGAACGGTTAATGCATGAATATAAAAACTGACCTGTTGAGGATTTCTGATTATGAAACTGGGCTTTGGTATACTGCAGGTACTAAAATTAAAAACATACATACATGATTCAAAGCATTAAATGAGACATAATATATTCTAAAGAAGTTGTTGAGAATTAAAAACATAAATAGAAAAACTATAAAAACAAAAACTTAACAAATAAAATTACTAAAAATGTAGGAAAAATAATAATCTACAGTTACTACGACAAGACAAAATTAAAGACTTTACTACAACAACCTTAAATGAAAATACAACACATCTTAATCACAAATAACAAACAAACATCAAAACACACTGAACTAAACTCATAAAAATATTACTCTTCATCACCTTACTCATCATCATCATCATCTTCTTCTTCCTCATCTTCATCTTAAATAGGAGCATAGGGAGTAAAATTGGGGCAAGGAGGAACTTCCACATTGGGCTCACTCGTAAGATCTCTTACCATAGCATTCTTAAAATCTTTATCATGCTAAACTCTGCTCTGTTGATATTCACCATTATAAACATTTATTTCTCCAATCTGACTCTGAATATTAATTATGTCCATTTATTGAATCATTAGTTGGTCCATAATGCTTTCCAGCAATGCAGAGCATTAAAAAGATTATCTTGCAGCTGATCTATAGGGTCTATCCCTTCTACCACCTCTAGATTTAACAAAAGATTCAACTCTTTGAATCATATGATTACCAATAGGACATTTTGGCTGTAATCTTTCTTCATTTCTATGGGACTCTACTCCTAATTGTTCACATAAAATGAAAATCAGTGTTAGATATCCCAAACCACTAGCTATAGAACTACCAGCTATACTTCAAGCATGATGAACTATGAGTGCACCAACATTTATTGCTTTCATGTTCTGAATGCAATAGTTTAACACTGCACTGTCCTTCGTAACATCGGCAAGATGATTCGTTAATAATAACTTAGCATGAATGAAGTGATGCCATACCTTGACTGACTAGTCAATAGGGAAACAGAGAAGTTAACTATTTTGTTATTCTTAATCTTCCATTCTCCTTTTCTATCAGTCAAAAAGGCAATCACTTCATCCAGTGATGCATCACTCGTCACAAATGTAGTGTAATCATCGTGATATACATTCCTTAGCCCTTAAAAAGCATTGATCCAATCAGCAGTAAATTCAAATTGCTTACCTCTAACCAGTATGTGATCACCCTCAGTGAACCTCAGATTAGCATAAAATTCCCGAATCATGAGGATAATTGCTACTGCAGTGAAGCAGCAAAATCTTTCCCATTTTCTGGCAAGGATCAACCTTTTGATCTCGCCACCCGGGTTTGCAAATGTCTATTCTTAGATCAATCTTCTGGTCTCCATTTGAGTATTATAACTATTTTGGGCTCTGAACTTAATGAATCTTTGTGCATCAAAATCCTCAGACGGCCTTCCTCTTTTCATTTGAGGAGCCATTTGAAAAGCTATGAAAATTAAAATAAATTCCAAATAAATTACTAATTCAAAAATCTAACTCCCCAAATAAGGTTATTTGGTAAGAAACTTTTCACCATGAGTTTTCTCTAAGCTTTTTCATTAAGAAATCCCAAATTTTGGATCTTCCACAATGTAGGAAAAATCTATGGTGAAAATAAAAAATTTCTAAGTTAAACTGAAGCTCTCATTATGAGAAGATGAAATATATGATTTTTAAGATGAAATCTATGATTTTTAGCCTCCAAAATCTTCTCTACCGCTCTCAATGTAAAGCCCTAGGACAAGGTTTAGAGGTAGGAGACGACCCAAGCAGTGAAAATAGAGCTTGTCCGCGCGATTTTGTGATTTTTTAGGCAACCTGGCATTTTTGGGAATTTGTCTCATCATGCGCCAAATTAGGCACATTATGCACAACTCTCTGTAAAAAGACGCATCATGCACCACTCTGGTGCATCTTGCGCCAGAGCTCAAATTCACTATATTTTGATTTTTATGAAAATCTGCTCGGTACCTCTTTACGTCAACATCTAATTAACTCAAATGAACATTTCTAAACATAAATAAACATTACTTTGACATCAAATCTTCACAAACAACACAAAACTCACTTTTATATATAAAATCTGTTAAAATCTGTGCTATTACAAAGCTATTACAAAGTAACATTTATCAAGCCAACAAACATTTATTTCAGTGTGTAAAGCAAACCAAAACATCCTAACACTGAAATCTAAACATCAAAATACAAATCATAAACATAGATAAAGTTCAATAATAGTAGAAAATGCAATCCAACACAATAAAAAACTAAAACAAACAATACTAAATAAGTAAACTAAGTTCAAACATCTTTTTCACTCTCGTCCTCTCAGATATCTCCTATTGTTTTGTAGTGGGTCAATAAGGAAACTCATTAATCGAATCCTACCCAATCCAAGCATGTTTCTTGAACATACATAAAAAACCATTGTCTATACAACAATAATGCTCAAAATGTTCTGTTAAGTCTCCAATCCAGATGATCCAACATTTCAAAAATATTCCCCATTACATGCATAAGATTCTGCACCGCTTTCTCTATCTTCTTGATCCTTTTTGAAAGTACATTAGAATTGAAGTAAGGCTGAATTAGTACATTCATATCATTTTCATTTCCCATCTCAATACGACTGCAATAGACTTCTGGATCCATCAGTTTCCAAGGAAGAAGCACTTTTTCCCAACTTTCATAAGGTACTTGTGATTGACTGCATAGTAGGAAAATAGTGGATGAATGTCCAAGCCCAGTTACAGACCCATTCACAATCAAACCCAAAACTGATTTTGTAAGGTACTGATAGAGTTCATTCTAAATAAATATGTCTAAAAAAACTTACCTTACCATCATCTCTGGCCTCCCAATGCACATCTTCATTTGTAAGGTACTGATAGAGTTCATTCATATTGTCTCTCGTAAGGGTAAAATTTGTGTAATGGTAGATAGATGATACACCTAAAATATATAGTGTTTTAGACATATTTTTATAGCTATTTTTTAGATATTGTGCGTTAATAGAAGGTATTTTTGTGTTTTTCATGCAGATACAATTAAAAATGGAAAAAATACTTAAAGGAGTGAAAAAAGATCAAATTTGGAGCAAAAAGTAAAAAATTGTGCAAAAGCGTTTTGGCGCCTAAGTGCAGATCTGGTGCTTAAGCACCGGTTAAACAGCGAAGGCCGTGCTTAAGCGCTGAGACCCTGTGCTTAAGCGCTAGTGGCAGTTACTAGACGAGTAAAATTTATTTTCATGAATTTTAAAGAGGTTTCTGAGGCACCCATTGGTTTAATAGGTGGTTGTAATCTCCATGGACAAAAAATATCATGAAAGGATGCATCTCTTGGGAAAATACATCAAATCAAGACACATTTTGAAGAGATCCCAAGGCACCTCTTGGAAAACTATAAAAGAAAGAAGAGAGGACTCCAAAAAAGTGTGAGTCCTGAAAATATTGGCAAGTTTTGAAAGTTCTTTTCTCGGGAGTTAGTTCAGAGAGATTTTCAGGAACCACTTTTTATTTAATTTATCCTTTTTATTATTTTGTTTTGAGTGATTGTAAAAGAGAAGAGATTCAAATGAACTTCAAGAGTTTGGTGGAGGACTTGAGATAAGTTTTTATATTTTTGTTTTAGACTACTTGTAGTTTTAATTGAGACTTGTTGTTGGTTTGACAATGATTTCTTCTTTTAAACTAAAGTGTGGTTTTGTTTTCTCTATAGATTCTGAGTAGTTCTCTTTATCTTTCTTCTTAAAATGATAAGTAATTAACTTTTGGATGGAGTTGTGGAGAGTATTGATCTTTAATATTAAAAGAAGTTGTGATCATTTAAATCCATGCACTGCATTTACTTCCTGATTTGACCAATTTGACCAATTTAGATGTTAAAATTTGTTCTGAGAAAAATTTGTTCATGTTAAAATTTGTTCTGAGAACATGTAAGAACCGGGCTGATATTGTCTCAGTCAACAATTGGAAAGAATCACATGAGGTTGTATGAATGAGAATGTAGTTCACATGATTGAGTGCAAATAGATAAGGAAATATTCATTGATGGGTGTAGAGTTAGACCACTTTAAAGTGACAGGTTAAAGCCCCCAACTTGGTTTATTATTTTAGCTTCTGATATGAGAATGTTAGCCCCCATGTGGAGGGAATCGAGGAAACTCTAGTGTGAGAGCCAGTATCTTTTCTGCCTAGCCGGTATTCAGAACTATTCAAACTTTAAATTAGCCAATGTTCTTTATAGCATCTCTAGTAAGTAATAAAGAATATTATTTCTCTTATTTGACACAACACAATTTGCATACTTCCACAATAGAATTCCTATGCTTATTACTGATTCATGATAAGAAGAAAGATATTTTCACATTAAATACTTTCCTTCTACAAAAACTTTAGTTATCTTTTTAGTTGTTACTGTTTCATTAAAATATCAAAAATAATAAAAATATTTAAATTTTAAATTACTACATTAATCATTTTTAGTTTAAGTAATTATCTTTTTAAAAATAGAAAAACTTTCTAAAAAGTGCATATTGCATAATCTTCTCTGTGGGTTTGATATTCAGGTCTTAATCAAAAAGTTTTATATTACTTTATAGCGATACGTATACTTGTGTAGTATCCCTATATAAATATAAATAAATTAAAAAGTTATTCTTATTTTTCTTCAGGATCAAGTTTTTGATTTTGTTGCAAAATAAGGAAACATAAGTGACTTTTGACATCGTTGTAAAATAGAGTCAACTTTATAAATTTTTAAGCATTAGGCCTCCGTGTATCAAGTTTTTGGCGCCATTCTCGGGGAAGAAAACTAAGTGAATTTCTATTTTTGGAAAGTATTATTTAAACTTTAAATATTGTATCTTAATTTGTATGTTTTATTTTATTTTATGTTAGTGTATGCGTAGTTCAGGTTTTGAAGGACTAGTGCCCTATGATTCTGAATTAGAAAAAACTATTAGAAAAATTAGAAAAACCAAAAAAAATTAAAAATCTTGAAAAATCCAAAAAAATACAGAAATGACAAAGAAAAATAATCAAAATGCTGAAATTTATCAAGAGTTTAGACCTTTAAGATATTATGCCAACCCTACTGTAGATTAACTTCATTGTAGTATTCAAAAACCTACTGCAGTGGCTAATTCATTTGAGCTTAAACCTGTTATTATCCAAATGATATCAAATAATCAGTTTGAGGGACCATCAACTGAAGATCCAAATTTACATCTTACCTCCTAATTTTGTTGACTTAGGAGTCTGTGTTGACCTTGTTGATCTTGTCGGTCAACGACAATACGCACGGTGTGCTTGCCCAGCACACCACACCTATTGGGGGTCTATATGTTGACCTCACTTTCGGTTGAGGTTTAGTTTTTCCTCTTTAGTTTCCTAGGCTCTAGCCATAGGACTTTCTTGTTGACTATTTTTAGAAAACTAGAAAAGGAACCCTCACCATTAGAAATTCTACACTCCTCCTTGCTCAACTCGAAGTTCCACATATTAGTCATAACCTCTAGCACCTAGTAGGTGGGGTCATTATAGAGGAGGTCATGGTGAGTTCCCATAAGATTGCTTTCCCATAGGGTTGACCCTGGGTGCTAAAGATAAGATACTCGTTCAAACTCACAATCCCTCACAAGCCTAAACCCAATATTTGTTGACTCTAATCCCTTGATCCTTCGGGAGACTCATGTAGATGGTCCCTTAAACCCACTAGCCCTAGGCTAGAGTTTAGCTAAAACCAGTACATATACAAGCCAAATGGAGATTCTACTGGTCCATAGCTCGTGTGGGGTGGTTGATAACCTAACCCTACATAAATACCCAACTTGACCTATCACCCCCAAACCTACCCAAATTACCTAAACACCCTCGAATCCCAAATTTAGTTAAAATCCTCAAATTCACCCAAAATATCCAAAATTGTTCAAAAATTATTTCAAACCTTTTGAAAATACCCAAATTTCGCAAAACCACCAAAAATTACCAAAATTACAAAAATACCCCTAAATTGTCAAAATTACAAAAATACCCTTGGCACCTTAAACTTTCTCAAAACATTCAAAATCACTCCAAATGTCTCCAAAACCAAATTGTACCCTTCAATTGAACCCAATTTGGCCAATTTGACCATTTTGACAAAAATCCCCAAATTACCTTTAAAGGCCTAATTTCCCCAAATTCACGTCAAATGTCCATTAATTTGGGCCCAATTTTCTTCAATATTAATCCTAAACTTAAATTAACCTTTTATATGACCAATTTAAACCAAATCTAAGCTTAATTGGCCCATGCTTTTAGCTCAATTTTGATCTAAGTCAAAACCCCAATTTTGGCTATATGACTTAATCTCACCAAGTTGAACCCCATAACCCACTCAATTTGCCACAATTTATATGGAAAAATCTACATAAAAACCCTTCACATCAAACTTGACCTTCAATTGGCCTTGGTGAGGCCTCAATTTCATTTAATTTTGACCTAAGTCCATAGCAATTTTAAGGACTAGGATAAACCACCCATATTCCACAAAAGCTTGCTATGGACCAATGGATCCCCAAATTAATGGATTTTAACCCATTTTTGGACTTCAGTTGAAATATCTGCACCATCATCACTTACCATAGGGAGTTAACCATCATTAGCCACCCCCTGACCTTGCTGACCCAGGAGGTGACCATTATCAAGCCGGCCAGCCACCTTGGTGGCCGAAAAATGGCCAAAACTTGAGCCACCACCCACAAATTCAACCCAATTCAAACCTAGATGCCAAATCAGCTCAGCTGCTCTTTAATGCTTCTTTGCCCTCCCCATAAGCAATATTTTGCATCCCCCAATTGGCCCTGGCAGCCAGCCTAGGCCATTTTATTTAAAGCTCATGTCCATGGCCAATGAGGGAGAGCTAAAAATTTCTTAAGAAAACTCTGTCAATTTGCTTCCAGAGACTCCCTAAGACCTCAGCTCAATCCCACCAGTTTCCCCCTCTAGTTCCCTCTATGTGAATTAAATTTTGAGCTTAAAGTTTTAGTTGAAATCATGACATATTTCCCCATAGCTTTACACTGAACCAAATCTCAATTAATTGTGCACACACCATCCCCACAGTGAGAGAAGTTGATCCCCCACAAAAGCCCCCTCTCAAACAGCCTCTAGTATAGACTTCAATCAACACTTAAAATTGAGCTTGGTCTATTTCATACCTAGGCAATTCACCAGGGCCTGAGACTTCATCTGGAGGTTCTTTGGACCCAATAGAAGCTACTAAAACCATTTGATTGATGCCTCCCCTCTCAGACAAAGATATTGAACCTTAACCCTAATTTGAGCCTATTCTTACTCTCCATACGTATTTACTGTATTTCATACCATATAATCCATATAGATAGGTTTGTCTTTAGTAGATGAAGCTCTAGGAAGAAACCCCATGAGATTTGGTTGACTCTTGAGTGAGATCTTAAGGTGTTAGTGTGGGCGGTTCTCGGGTTAGGTCACTTGGGGATGATGACGGAGAGCCATCCATTTGCCCGTTTATCTCGTTAATGGATGAGATCTAGCCAGACGAACTCTTGGTACGTGATCTCCGGGTCGCATGGCATGCCAGGGTGGAAAGCACAGCGAATGATAGTGCACCGCGTCGCCGTTCGGAGCTTCCTAGGATCCAATCAGCTCCGCGTGGTTAAGTAGAAAAATAGGGCATTTTCTGATTTATTTAAACGCATGATCTTTAAGAATTTATATATTTACATAGAAAAATCAGAAAAATAAAATAAAAATACCATCTTTCTCAGTGAATAGAGGAAAACAATGTGGAAATGATTTGAAGTTTATTTGATGCATAGTTTATTTTTAATTAATTAAATAAGGTTTTAAGTCTTTTAATTCTCCATGTATGTAGGCATTTCACCATGGGTAAGTAATTTACCATGGGTTGATATTTTGGCATGTTGTTGCCTCTGTCATGGGGGATATTCCTTATTTTTTCCAATTTCAAAGAAGAGCTCGAGACAGAGATCCTTATTTTTTAAGTTTAAGTCTATTATTTACATAAATTAATCATAATAATTAGCATGTTGCTTAGAAAAATCCAAAGAAATTTTGGAAGGTTTACTGTGATCAGAGAACCCTTTAGAAAATTTTTCATGAGCCAAGTCAATAAGAACATACTTAGCTCTCACAAAACCCTAAAACACAAAGAAAATTAATTTAGGAAAAATAATCATCTAAATGACTTGATTTTGATTCTCCACTATGATGTCAAGTTCAGAGAACTCCCTATAAAAATTTCAAGACATTTGGAGTTTATTTGATAACATATTTGATAATTGGAGTTTATTTGATAACATAACTTGATTTTCTAAGTTAAATGTCATTTTAACCATAAATTGAATTTTAATAATTAAAATATAACTCAAAAAATTATAAAAATTAATTTTGGGAGTTCTATGTGATTAGGAGATATTAATAAAAATAAAATTGTAATTAAAATAAAAATTTCATTTTAAGCTTATTTTTAAATATTTAAATAATTTAAATAATAAAAATCACAAAATTAATTAAATTTATGGGAATGTTCCAAATTTTTTTCTAAGCATTTAGGAGCAATTAGAATATTTTGCCTAATTTTCTAAGTGAAGATATTGAATTTTAAAGCTTAAAATAATTTTTTAAAGGCTAAAAATGAATTTTTCTTAATTTTTCACTTAAATAATTCCAAAAATTCAAAGAAAAATGGAAAAAATGTAAAATTGGTTTTTCTCGGTTCCTTGACCTTAACGGGATTTAAGAAAAAAATAAAACTTAATTTTTAATATTTAAAATATTTTATAAATAATTAATACTCCAGAACTTAAAATAATTCTAATAATTCACATAAAACTCAAATAAATCATGAAGTTTGGCCCAAGTTTTTCTCTAGTCTAATTCTGGCTTCAATAAAAATTTTAATGGATTGGGCTTTACCTTGGCCAAGTTGTTGAATTTTCTTTGAAAAATCCCATTTTTGCATATAACTAATTATATATTTTAAATTAAAATTTAAAAAATGACATTTTTTTCCTCTCATGTATTAATCGACAAATGAGTAAGGTGGGATGAAAATTCCAAAGTCATTTGAATTGAATTTGATGAATTATGAAGTGATAGAGCCTTAGGGGCAAAAGTGTAATTTCAGAAATTTGGCCTTAATTAACACTTAGGCTTAATTCAAGAAAGGGAAATGGGAAATGGGAAAGGGAAATGGGCAACCTTTGATCTTAATTAAAATATTTGGATGATTGAAACATAAGGGATTAATTGGTATAAACCAATCTCACTTTTTTCAAATAAAGGATAAATTTAAAATTTCCTAGACTATTAAAATTTGGAAGTCTGCCTAATTAAATGATTCTATACTTAGGGGTATAGTTTTGGGTGTGAATAACTCATTACTTTAATACCCCTATTTGATTTTCACATGACATTCAAAAGTTTTGATAATAAATCAACATCACTTAAAATTCAATCTCTTTTAAAAATTTTTAAGACATCCACCAGGATCTTAAGGGCTTAGTAGTGACCTAAGCTAAATCAAATTTGATTAAATGAGGAGTGGAAAAGTGAATGTAACTAGAAATTGAACACCTTTAAAACACTACAAGCCCAAATTAAAGCTAAAATTGGCTAAGTGTTTCAATAAGACTAACTTAACCCTTTAACGTTCATCACCTACATAATTCTCAAATTAAATTACAATTGATGATTCCCCTACACTTAGGGATAATGGAAAGTTTATAGGATGAGTTATTAAGCGACATAATAAGTTTAAATGAGCTCGAGAAGCATGGACCTGCTTGTTTCTCCTGACCTTTTGGATACCTCGGAGGTCTACTAAACCTAACATTTTTTGCTTACTGAAATTATCCGTAGTCAAATTAATAGGTGCTCATTAAGATATGATTTAGGATTTTGGGAGATCATCAGAACCTTATCTTTCCATTTTACATAAAATTTCCTAACATGCATTTTGAGTTTCAGGTGGTGGAACGAGAAGACTCGTCAGGTATGCTTCTACAGTTTACAGTACCGTCTTTTTCTATAATTTCCACACTATATTTATGCTTACAAAGCTTGCATGTTAAACAACAATGTCACCCTGCATGAAAACCAAAACTGCTAGGATTAGCATAAAACCAAAACAAAAAAAAAATCAACCAAGATAAAATTCACGCTTACAACATTCAAAATATAAGACAACTCAAATTTAATCACAAACATCACAAAACAACAATTACAATTAAATTAAGACGTCTCTATTGGATGATCGAGAATCCCTCGGAGGAGGTAACCTACGGTTGCTAACAAGACTTCCCACGGTCTAAATGAAAGTACGAAACTCATTAAGTTAAGTTTAGTAAATTCATTTGGACTAAGTGAATCCAATAAAAAATAGTAGTACCGGAATGAGCGAACCGTAGAATCCTAACCAATGTCGCTTTAATCAACTTTAACATTACCCCATAAATTTTTAAAGAACAATAACCATAATTCCACCTGGTTTAGCATTATAACCTTACACCTTAGAAAACTTAAACTCGCCACGACGAGGAGCTTGGAGCTAGCATGGTGGGCAGCACAGCCATCTTCAAAAGCAAAACATGCCTTCTTTCCTTACAATTAAATAACCATAGCCATAAGAATTCAAGATTGTTTGCTTATTGCAACATAAATCCTCACATCATCTTTAGACCTTTATATAGCTTTGCTGTACAATATAAGCCCTAAATCGACTTAGGATTCCGAGGATATCGTTCATCATGACCTAAATTCTCACATCTTCCAGGCTATTTATGTGATAATTTCACACAAATGTAAGCCCTACATTAATAAAATTGGCAGGATGAAACTCTCAAATAAATTTCTCCTCAAAACTAAAGCCAAACCATAGGATAGGCTGGGAAGTCACCGAGGTTCTCCTCCAAATCTATGACATCCCCTAAGTCTTCTTCCTTTGGATTCTTTGGGTCTTCTTCCTTTGGATTCTATAATAAAATGTTCCAAATTTGAGCTATTCCCATTTCACACCTCTTTGTCCGATTTCATTGAAAAGTCTTATCCTTTTGGGCTCCCTCAAGATAATATTCCCTGATTTTTATTGAGAGTTTTCTTAGGTAACTTCGGTTATCTAAGATGTAATTAACTATAGGGGCATGCCCTTACAGGAAGCTTGTGCGAACCCAGCTTAATATGAACCCTATTTAATTCTTTATATTTAATTCTTTATGCCTATTTAATTCTTTATGTTAAATAGAGGAACTTGTCGGCAAATAAAATGATTTCGCAGACCAAATAGATGTCATATATTTCTTTGTTTATTTGATCTAGTCTCATCGTCAAGTCTTGTGTTTATCCTTCGAGATAGATACAGAGTCTATGAAAAATATGGGGTCAGTTTGATTTCATACTTTTCCAAAACTTATGTGTGTGTGTAAATTAAAATGTCCTTCCGAAGTGAGCAACGAGATTTTGATTCCAGTGACCGACAGCTTCCTACGGGCAACTCCTCAACTAAAATAATGCCGACCACCTGCCCACGAGGCAACTAAAACATTTGAGGTAAAAATATGGTTTTAAAATTTTATTAAATTTAAATAATTACCTTAAATTAGAAAATAAGATAATGTCATTAATTTAATGAAAATAAAATTTTTGTTTATGGGAGAAATATTGGAGGTTCCCTTAGGTAAGAGAAACAGTTAGACAGCATACCTTGACTTTCCAAATTAAATTTTAATTTAATTTCATAAATTTTTATTGATTTTTTTTGTGATTTAATTTAATGAAAATATGTTTTAATTACAAAAGTTATTTTTATATTTTTATTAAACCTCTCTGAGTCCAGAGAACTAAGAAGAGAAACAAATTTTATATTTTTATGATTTTTAATTTATATATTATAATTATTTTAATGAAAAAAATAAAAAAATACATTTTTAGGCATTTAAAAAATTTATTTTCTTAACTTAGAAAAATTGAGAAAAATATTTTGATAAGTCCAAAGTGATGAGAAAACTATTAGAAACATTTTGAAATATTTTGGTATTTTTGGATTTTTTAATTATTTTAATTTAAAACAATCTTAAAAAATGAAGTATTTTATCAAAAGTAATTTTTATTTTTCCAAAGTGCCCCTGAATGCAAGGAACCCAAAAAACCACTTTTCATAATTTTTCTAAGTGTATTTAATTTAATATAATTATTTTTGTTCAAAAATACATTTTTTCTTATAAAATCAACTTTAGTGCTCAATCAAATAAATTTCAAATTTTTAGATTGAGTCAACATCATTTTTACACACAATGTGGAATTGTTTTCATTAATTTTTTTAATAACATTTAATTTAAATAAATTAATACAAGTTATGGAAAATTAACTAACTGTAGAAATGTACGAAATTATTCAGACTATCATGACACTTTTTTCTAGACTTCTCTGACCACTTGAAACCTACTAAAATTTATCTCATAAATTTGTAAGTGCTATTTTAATTTTTATAATTAATTTTAGTCAAAATAGCCATCTAAGCTTGAAACTTTTTGGTTATGAACACAGAGATGCTCTTGAAAATTAGGGGTTATGAACATAGAGATGCACTCTGACCTTGAAAAAATTAGAGAACATCTCCTCTATCATGAAGAGCAAGTCCTAAAAATCTCAAGCCATGATGAGCAATATTTAATCATAATAATATAAAATACCACAAAGGCTATTTAATCAATTAAAAATCAAAGAGCCAACAAATAATTTTAATTTTTATTACACATTATTTTTCTCTCTTTGATGAGCAAGTGGGTAATTTTATTTTTATGATTTTTCTATGAAAATATATGAATTTTTGAAGTTCTGCGATTTAAATAAATAAGAAAAAAGATCTATTTTTCTACTTATCCAGCTCAACCTATAGCGGCTCTGAACGGCCACACGGTGCTCCGCTATTTGATGCTGCCTTCTGACATAGCTACCAGGCATCCCGCCTTAACGTTCCATCTGCTCGTCCAATGCAATCTCAGTCATTCAAAAGATACACGAGCGATCGGTTGTCACCTGTTCAACTGACCTAACCTGTAAGTCGTCGACAATAAAATCTTAAGATCTTTAGCTAGACTCTACCAAATCACTTCAGGTTTGTTCATACACCTTCATCTACTCAAAAAGAACACATCCATACGGTTTATACGGTATGAATTATAGTCTATACGCATGGAGAATCAAATTAAGCTTGGTTTAGGGTTAAAGCTCAATACTTTTGTCAAAGAGGGAAGGCCTCAATCAGATGGTTGTAGAAGCTTTGAATGAGTCCAAAAAACATTTGGATGAGCTCCTGGGATATGGTGAAATGTCTAGGTTGATTTCGCCCAAGGCCGATTTCAGGTGTTGATCTAGAGTTAGGTTAGAGGCTCTATGTGATGGGGCTTTTGTGAGGAATCAACTTCTCTCACTCTGGGGATGGTGTGTGCACAATTAATTAGATTTTGGTTCACTGTGGAGTAGTGGAGAGATATGTCTTGGTTTTAGGGCAAATTTCAGTGATGAAACTAGCTCTGTGAAGTGGTTGTGAGTGGCTGAGAGTAGAGGAATTGAACTTAGGAAGGTTTGGAGATGCTCTGGTGAGATTTTGGCTGAATTTCCCCAAGGTTTCAAACACTCTCTCTTTGGCCATGGAGGGCTTCATTTATAGCCATTGCTACTTGGTGGAGCTCAGGGGGGGTTTGATGGGTAAAAAAACTTCCTGAGGTGGAGGGAAGAAAATATCTAGTGGAGAATAGGACTTAGCCAACTCATAGATGTTCAATTTTGGGTTTTGTCCACTTGGAGCTCCCTTGGGCTGGCTGCTTTCGGTGCGTGAGGTGGTGGCTGGCTAGATTCAGGTCACATCTAGGCTCATGGAGGCTAAGAAGTGGCTAATTATGGTTAGCTCCTAATGACACGACATGATGGCAAGGATATTTAAGTTTAGGCCAATAATGGGGTGAAATCTCCTAAACCAAGGGACCATTGGTCCATAGCTCATGTAGGGTGGGCTTGGCAGGTCTATCCTGGTTACTAGAGTCCAAATGGTGGCTGTAGTGGCCCTGGTTTAGTAAATTTGACGTGGCTTGGTCAACTTTGGTACATGGGTTCAATGTTGGGCAATATGGATTGGAGTTGGGTTTAGGTTGGACAATCTAAAACATTGAGCTCAATTGATTGATTAAAATGATGTGGATGATTTTCACATGGAGTTTAGAAAAAAATTGGAGTGATTTTGAGTTGATTTGGAGGTTCAATTTTGTGAAATTTGGACATTTGGTCAATTTTGGGGATGTTGGTGTAGACATGGGTTTGAGTTGGGCTAGTGTTTGGCTAAATCCCAATTGATCATTCATTTTGATGTGGGTGATTATCATGCAGAGTTTTAGATATTAATTGCATAAAAATTTTGCGGTTATGGGTTCAATTTGGTGTGGAAAAATGTTGGAAAGAGTTAATGATGCAAAATTGGGGCAATTAGATAGATTTGAGGGTTCAATTGAGTGAGATTTTGGTTTTGGGTCAAATTGGGGCTTTTGATTTAGGTTAAAATTGGATTCAATATGGGTCAATTTGCATTGAATTTGGTTTCAATTAATATTTTACATGATGAATTTGAGTTTAGAATTGAAATTGGGAGAAAGTGGGATCAAATTGGTGGACATTGGGGGTGAATTTGGGTAATTAGGCCTTTAAAGGAAATTTGGGGCTTTTGGTTAAAATAGGTCAAATTGAGCTCAATGGAGTGGTTTAAATTGATTTTAGAGACATCTAAAATGATTTTGAAGGTTTTGAGACAATTTGGGTCACTAAAGGTATTTTGGTAATTTTGGCCAATTGAGGGGTATTTTGGTAATGTTGAAAATTTTGGAATGTTTTAGACAATTTGGGTTCTTTAAAATGGTTTGAGATGATTTTGAACAAATTTAGGTATTTTGGGTAATTTTTGGATTTGATCAACATTTTGAAGAGAAAAAGGTGAACCTAAAGACACCAAAATAATAACAAAAACAAGAAATCAAAACGACAACAACAAAATAAAATGACATAAATAAAACAAAAACAACGAAAGAATGACAACAAAGAAACAACAAACAACAAAACCAAACATAAATAAGAAATAAACAAAATATAATGACAAAACAAAATAAAATGGAATCAACAAAAATAAAACGACAAAACAATACCTCTAGGGTAGAATTAGATTCTTAGAAACCTATTACCCTATGCTCAAACATTGATGTTCTTTCCTTGATCTTGAAATTAAATTTCTTAGAAGAATGAGTGTTAACAATAATCAAGAGTTTTCTTAAACATTCTTGACTGCCTGAGATGTAATTAACTATAGAAGCTTGCTCCTAAAAGAGAATGAAGAACTTCGAATAGGCAATATACCTATATCTCTGCTTATTGAGCTTTTTATGTGGTTTTCCTTGTACAAGAATTCATTTTATCTATAATGATCACTGCATTGAATATCCTTTTTCTACTGTATTCTTTTTTTATTAGCTCTTTTACTTCTCCCTTTGAATTTCTTAAAATCTAAGAATCCATTACATGATTCAAGAGAATGAGTTACTTTGAGAATATGCAATAAAATAGATAAAAAGAGTGGTGACTTCTTTCGATAATGATATTAAACCAACGACATAATAACGGGATTTAGTATTGGTGGAGGCAACATTCTGGCGGTGACCAAGAGAATGGTGCCTCCATTGGGGATCTTTTTTCTCCTCATCTCTCGTTAAATCATTTTTTCTTAATTCAAAGATATTCCATCTTTTGATAGTAGAATTATCTTTCAAAATCTTAACTCTTTGATTATAAGAGTTATTTGTTACAGGCATTTCTTGATGAAAAGACAAAAATAACATAACATAATAAACTCCCAGTTTGCAAAATGAGTCTATAATAAATTTTGACATATCGTTCCTTTGAACTTTTTGAAAAACTGCAATGGATTCTTTTGACTCAAACCTTTCGTACTTTCATGATCATAATTCAACATTCATATAAGATGCTTTCTTTGAATAGAATGACTTTGGGTTGTTTGATGAAACTGAGTTTACATTTAATAGTTTGTCCCAAATCATTATAGAACCCTTCAAGGAGTTTAAATCCTTACGAAGATTTTCTTCTTTTTGGAGAAGAACTACATTAAGAGTTTCTTGTAAAATAATTGAGTTTTAAGAAAATGGATGAAGAAATTGAGAAGAAAGGAAATAAAGTTTGTATTGAAGATGGTATTTTCAAACCATCCATATATGAGGACGGATCTTGTTCCAAAAGTGTTCCACAAACATGTACCAAATGAAGAAATGGAAATCATTCTCTTAAAAGGAAGAAGAAAAGAAATGGAATCAACAATCTTAAAGCATTTGAATCTGAGGAAAATGTTTTAGGGAACACACCTTCTTCAAAGAAGAGTAAGTTTTATCTAGTACTCGTCAAGTACGAAGATAACACATTCCAATATTTTCAAAGAAAAAATTCCTCTTCAATATAAACTATATTTTCTATGTTAAAAAAAATTACACAAAAAGAAAGATGTTTGATCTCTAAACTTCTTGACAAAAGGGGATGTGCAGTTTCTACATCCATGAAAAGCAAGCTTCTTGCTCAAGAAAATTCTTTTTATCAAGAAATTAACCAACAATTCTCATTGGAAAGTCATTATACTCGGGTACCTGTTAAACATCATTTTGGACCGAGAGTGGACGATATGACCATTTCAAGAGATAGAATAAGACATGATGAATTTATTTTAGAGAGAGAAGAGAAATTTACTAAAATGAAAGATCTTGTGAAAATGTCACAAGTTGTTGATCACTCTTATTCACATCACGATGATACACTTCCTATAACATCTCATCTTATAATCAAGAAAAATGCATGGAAATTTGATAAAATCAAATAGAATTTCAAATGTTGTGAACACTTCTTAGGAAAAGATTTGTGAAAAATGTCCTGTTAAGACATTTGAAGAAAGGCTGAAAAATTTAAGAGTCAAGATTAAACGATTATCAACATGGAGAAAGGAAAATTCTTCAAATTGTCCAAATGAAGAATATGCATAAATAAACATGGTAGATACACGAGCTGCTTCCTCGGCATGAGAACTTCCTCCACCAGCTAAAGAAAATGTAACAAAAGGATTACAAACTGTAGTTTGACAACGGGATGAGCAAATTAATCATCTTAAACAAAGGATTAAAGAAATGATGACAGCTTTACAAAATCCACCACAAACAGCTGCTCTACCTACCGTTGAAATCATTAAACTCGATGCAATACATATTCTCGAAGATAGAAGAGAACCAATAGAAATTGAGGAAAGTACTCAAAAACAAAAAGATTCCACTCATAGTGGAATCCCTTAAAAAAAATTACACAAATTGGGGAACAAAAAGTGAAAGAAAGAATGCCTCAAGTTAGGGTTGGATCATTGATTCTAAAGGGTAGAACCTATCCGGAGGAATTTGATTCTATCTAATATCCTAAGGTTTTTGTTCCAGCTCTCTTTAATATGTTTGATGGAATTGGTAACCCTCATCAACATTTAGCATATTTCAGAGCATGTTGCTGTAACATAAAAGGAAGTGATGCTCTTTTGTTTCTTCAATTTGTCAACAGCCTAACAGGAGTTGCTTCTGACTGGTATGCAAAACTTCCCAATGGTTCTATTAAAACAATTGCTGAACTTGACAATCTCTTCATCCAATGATTCACTGGAACACAACATCATATAATGGTTGGAGATTTATTTGTGGAGAAAAAAGAGTAGGAGAAACTATTGTGGATTATTTTTTAGCTGGAGAAATCTCAGCATGATATGTGAACGAAAACTTCAAGAATAACATGCAGTTGAAATTTTGCTCAAGAATAACCACGGTCCCTGCCAACCTTCAAAAGGAACTTAAGCAAGTGAGTGTAAAAGAAAAGACAGAGAAGACAAAATCGATTAGGACATTTGAAAAGAAATTAGAAAATGTAATGACAATAGAAAAGGGCAAGCAAGTGATGCATATGCAAACCGAGCAGAAGAAGCAACGACAAAACATTAATCAAGAACATTCACAGTAGTCATCATAACTGCAATTTCAACAATCAATACCATCTCCGATAGATAAGAAATCAAAGTCTGAGATAAAGAATAAAGAATATCCTCTCAAAACCGAAGTTGTTGGAAAGATATTTTGTAGCTTGTTGAAAATATCGAAATTCAATTTGTCTGAAGCTAGAAGATCTAGAGAAGTTGATATTAAAGATAATTCCAAGTTTTGTCATTACCATAGGATGCTCAGACATAAAATCAAAGAATGTTTTATCTTCAAAGATTGTCTAGTGCACAAACACTTGCACTTCCCACTCGCACTTGTCTAGTTTTGTCCCTTGCCTTTTTGGAGACCATGTGGGTGGTACCCCAAACCCTTAGTCTTTGGCTAGGTTAGATAAGACCAGCACATGGACGATCCAAAATTGGTTTTATCTGGTCTCATGGCACCATGAGAAAAATTTTATGATCAGTATTTGCATCAATCCTCAACCCTACCCAAATTTCAAATTTTGGCCTTTTAATCCTAAACTTTCAAAAAATTACTAAATTAGCCTTGAAACCCTAAAAATTCCACGTTGACCCAAATCCATAAATTATATTCAAAAAATAATTTCAAACCATTTTATACCATAAAAATTACTCAAATCACTCCAAAATTTTCATATTTACCAAAATACCCCAAAATTTGTCAAAATTACCAAAATGCCCCCGATGATCCAAAATTTCTGAAAACCTCACAAATCATTCCAAACCTTCCCTAAACCAACCCTAACCTCTCAATGGGCGTAATTTGACCAAATTGACGACTTTTGACCAAAATCCTAATTTTTCCCTCTAAAGGCCCAAAACCCCCAATTTGCACCCAATTGATCAATTTGACCCCAATTTTCACTCAATTCACTCCTAACCTACCCAATTTTAAAGTTTAAATTCAATTTTAATCAAATAAAAGACAATTTGATTTGGTTCATGATCAAATTAAATTTTCATTCATTTTGAAAGCCCATCTTCATATGCGTATGAAAAGCCCACTTCATTAATTTGAAAAAGCCCAAATTCAAGCCCACATGACAAGTATTCTCTCATCTTCATACTTTTAATGAAGCGATGCATCATGGCATTATAGTATGCATGCTTTTGAAGTTTTGGCTATATTTGGTATCTCAACTTCAAAAAAAAAGATATAGATACCTAAGGTTGTTGCACCAATACATTCTGATGTGCTAGTGGGACAGTCCCGAGGAGTGAAGCATAGGTTTGATTTTCCATAAGTTGCTACGGCCATTGCTAAAAAAACCTATCGTAGAGCCAGTTGATGTCCTAGAAAGTCCCCCAGATCTTAAAGAGATTCAAGAGAAAATGATTGAGGATAAAGTGGAGAGACTAAGAGACAAGATTTTTCAGTTTGCCAGAGAGTGAGGAGTATGTGTTGAGGTTGAAGATTTCAATTTCACAGATTACCTCGATGAAGACTTCAGGGAGATAAAAATTATCAAAATAAGGGCCACTACATCTGCGCGCAATGTTGCCCTTTCCAGTGGGGAGAACACTATGGATGACTTGTGAAGGGCTATTCAACTAGGAGATGAATAGATTGTGTAAATGGAGAAAAGGATGGAAGAGATGTCTGCCACCATGGCTACTATGGCTACAATGCAGGGCCAGTCTCAGTCACTGCAGATGGCGTTGCTAGAGGTAAAACTACCATAAATTATACACATTGAGGATGACAGAAAGGATGTAGCTTCCGCCAGTAGAGATGTATAGCCAATAAAAGATTTTGTTTAGATTATGATCCCAGAAAAGGATATTAAGTAGATGGTCAAACAACAAGTTTGAAAGGCCTGGCCTTAGCCTAGTCCAAGGGAGGTGCATCAATTTCAAAGGGTAGACCTTACCCGAAGTAGTTTGATGTCATGCCCTACCATAAGAACTTCGTGTCACCAAATTTCAAGATGTTCGACGGGACCAGGAATCCCCATAAGCACATTGCACACTTTCAAGTGAGTTATTGCAATACTAGGGGTAATGAAGCTCAGCTCTTCCAATAGTTTGTCAGCAGCTTGTTAGGGAAAGCATTTGATTGGTATGCAGAATTTCCCAAAAGTTCTATTAGGGCATTTACCGAGGTTGAGTAGTTATTTGTGAAAAGATTGGCTGGAGCACAACACCATGCTATGATAAAAGATCTCGTAGTTAAGTGCAGAAGCCTTATGAGACGTTGGTGGATTAGATTTTGAGGTGGAGAAACTTAAGCATGAAGTGTGAGCCTTAGTTGCAGGAACAACATGCATTTGAGATTTTGCTGAAGAGCATACATGGGCCAGTGGCTTACATTCTTAAGGTACTTATGATAAAGTCATTTGAGAAGCTACTCGGCAAGGCCAAAAACTTGCAGGAGGAAGTCAAGCACATGGAGTACCAGGAGAAGGCTGATAAGTTCACACCAGCCATGGTATTTGAGAAGAAGTTTGAAATAGTAGCAAAAATTGACAAAGTAAAACAACCTAAGATGATTCAAGCTGTATAGTCCCATTAGGGTCATCAGTGGCAGTCATAAAATAGCCAGCCTCAGCATCAGCCTACTTAATAGTATGGTTAGTTTAGCCAGTAGCAATTTCAACGGAGGACACACAGGATAGATGTCAAGCCAAGTCCGAAAATTACAAAGTGGATGAACAGGACATTATCTTTTAAAGAGAAAGCTATGTCAAAGATGTTCAAAATTTTGATAATGAAGTCTGAGTTTAGACTGCCCAAGCCAAAGAAGCCAGACAAGTTGATAAGAAGGATCACCCTAACTACTGCCCTTACCATAAGCTACTTGGACATACCATAGAGGGTTGTTTTAGTTATAAATATTGGCTTGAGAGGAATCTTAAAGAAGGGAATATAACAATTCAAAAATAATATTTGAAAGAACCTGAAAGATGTTCTGTAAATATGATTTTAGTCAAGCCAATCAGTCCGATAGAGTCTTGCTTAGATGAAGGTGGATGGAGCACAGTTAGGAACAAGTCATCCAAGGAGATACTCAATCAAATCTAGATTTCTTGAGTACATGCCGCCACTTAGAGTCTATAACCTGTCAGGCCCAAATTGGAGATTTCATCAAAGAAACTGCCATAATGAAAGAAGAAGAAGGACATGATCTAGAAGACCGATAGTTTGAGGGGTAAGATAAAGGCTGCCTTTGTTAGATTTGTTGTATGAAACTCGAGGGAGAAATTCCTTGAACCCCTGACTATGTATGATTATCTCTTTACCCCTCTGGGGTCTTTTGAATATAATGATTATGATTTTGGCTATGCTTTAGCTGTCTTTAATGATGATGTAACTAATATTGACCAAGCTAACCCTGAATCGATTCTCAAAATGATCATCAAATTGTACTTGATTTTGACAAAAATGAATGTATCTAACGTATCTAAACTAACGTATCACCAATCTAACGTAGCAGATCATCTTAGGAGCTTGTCGGCTAAACTAAGCATCTACAATGATTTTATCTTATCAAAGGAGATGAGGGAATCTCTAATCAAGGCTCTACTTGATTAGCTCAATCGGCCAGTACATCCTCGGATGAAGAATGTTCATTAAGGGAATAACCTAGGTTGACCTTCACCAATGATGACTTATGGCTTGGTACTAGTGATAATAACCAATTGCTCTAAATTTCAGTCAGTATCGACAAATTTGTGCTTTCTAGAGTTTTGGTAGATCCAGGAGTGTCACTTAACTTAATGAGTCTACAAAAGTTAGCCTACTTAGACATTAAGGATCAGTAGCTCAATGGAAATAGGATGATGCAAAGTGGATTAAATCTAAAAAGAGAAAGAGCTCTTGGATCAATCACGTTGCTCATGAAAGTTGGAGAGCTAGTAATAACCGCCAAGTTCCATATAATCGATGCAAATACCTCTTTCAATGCCTTGCTTGGTCAACCGTAGTTGCACGAGCATAATATGCTTTTGTCTTCACTTCACCAGTGTATCGAGTATTTTAGAGAAGAACAATAACATTGCATTAGAGGGAATTTAAAATCGTTCTCTGTTTATGAAGTAGGCATCCATGTAGATGCCACCAACTATGCCCCTCCGATGAAGATCGAATCTTCTCGAGAAGGCGTGGTAAATAAGATTGAAGATGCAAAAGAATCACAAAGGAGGGACCATTCAACTTTGCTTCAAAAATCTACTACCACTTCTTCGCAACAAATGGGTAGAGGTTCTTTAAGCCCACACATCGGAGATCAAGATCAGGGACATGGACGAGGAGGAACCAACATGATTGTTGAGTGGACAAGGCTGGCCGTCAGCGTCAACATGGAAGAAAGCTCTGTTGAAGATGAGTTCGATGAAGAGAGAATGATGATAAAATGAAAGAAACCATAGTTTGAGATTTTCTTGGAAGATATGGAGGAAAGCGAATATGAGTCAATGTACGTTTCAATAAACCACTATGTGCACACCATGACCCTTACACCCTCAAGAAGTCAAGAGTTTAGAGGTCAGCGAGGTTCGTGGTGTTGGTTTGAAACTAATCAAGTTCTACCATTCTTCTCCCACTACTAGTTCTGAAATTTATGTAAATTTGGAAGAGGATGATTCAAATGAATTAATGGAATTACCATTTGGTTACTTTTCTCCTTGTGTGCAACAATTAATTCAACAAGAATATGTATCGAAGCAAATGCAGAGGATAAACTAGAAATTTTTAAGAAGTTATGGAATGTTTAAAAACAAACTCCCAATTCAAAAGAAGGTCTCAGATTTGGTACAATAGGACCAATCAATGATTCAAAATTTTGTATGGTTGTTACTAGCAAATTAGAAGAAGATTGTCCTGATGTGGAGAATGATTTTGAAGCCTATCTAATAGACGATGCTCCACCAGAGTTCAAAAAAAAAAGATTAAGTCAACTATCAACAAATTAAAGTAAATTAATCTCAGGACTGAGGAGCAGCTCCGACCCACCATTATAATTTCTCTACTTAGTGAGGAAGAATCTACAGGGTTAATCAAGTTATTGTCAGAATTTAGAGATTGCTTCTCCTTGAGTTATGACGAAATACCTGGATTATCCTCAAAAGTTGCAATGCACTAGCTTAGGGTGAACAAGAATATGACTCCAGTGAAGCAAGCTACAAGAAGAATGCACCTCAAAATAGAAAAACAAGTCATTTCTAAGGTAAAGAAGTTAATATACACAAACTTTTTGCGGGAAGAATAATACCCAATGTGGTTAGCCAATATTGTACTAGTTAAGAAAAAAAATGGACAAATCCATGTTTGTGTCAACTTTAGGAAGTTTAATAAATCATGTCCAAGAGATTAGTTTCCATTACTAGTACCAAAATTAATGATGGACATCATGTCAATACATGAGAATTTATCTCTTATGGATGTATCGTCAGGATATAATGAGATGAAGGTGGATCTAGAAGATATCGCTTTTATAGCCTTCAGAGCATCGATCAGAATCTTCTACTACAAAGTAATGTTATTTTGATTGAAGAACGCTAGAGCAATATACCAACAAGCTATGAAAATGATCTTTGATGACCTCATCGACAACCAGGTGGAGTGCTATTTGGACAACTTGGTCATCAAAAGCAAGCAACAATTAGACCACTTGCACAATTTGAGGATTATGTTTGAACGATCACTACAATATAATATTAAGATGAATCCCTTAAAGTTTTCCATTGACATTACCTCAAGAAAGTTTCTAGGATTCATTATTTTCCATCGGGGAATCAAGATCGACTCAGAAAGAAAATGAAAGCTATCTTAATAAATGCCACCTCCCAAAACCTTGAAACAACTACACAGTTTTCATGGTAAATTGGCATACCTAAGACACTTTAAATCTAATATTTTAGGAAGGTGTCATCCCTTCTTGACATTAATTAAAAAGGATGCCAAACTTTTATGGGAAGAGAAATGCTAGCAGACACCTCCTATTTTGTCAGGCCCTATCCCGGGAAAACGTTTGATACTTTATACCATAACTTTAAATGAATCTCTCAAAGTCCTGTTAGCTCAGGTCAATGACGAGGGAAAGAAAAACACACTCTACTATTTGAGTCAACGTCTAATACCAGTGGAGGTAAAGTATCTTATTGAAAAGCATTGTGTGACCTTAATTTTTGCTGTCCAGAAGCTCAGACATTACATGCTCTCTCATAAGGTTACCTTTATTTCAAAAGTTAATCATTGTAATATTAGATGACCCTACCAACACTTTGTGAATGTCTAGAAAACTGTTCAACGTGTTTATTGCAAGTTGATATAACTTTTGTGCCCCTTTACGCCATCAAAGGATAGATTCTAGAATATTTTCTTGCAACACATCCATCTCCACCAAGGCCCACTATCGATAATGACTTACTAGACGAGCAAATACTGCATGTAAAGCCTCATAATGATCAATGTTGGGAAATGTACTTTGATGAAACTTCATCAACTAAAAATGATAAGAGATCAAAGGCAGTTGTACCAGGAAAATTAAGAATTATTCTGATATTCGTAATGCCAAATCAAAGACTGTTAAGATTTTTTTACCACCTGACAGAGCCGTGTACAAAAAATGAAGCAGAATATGAAGCGTATGAAGCGTTGATTACAGGATTATAGAGTTGGCAATATCGATGGACATAATAGACATTGCCATTTATGGCGACACACAACTCGTCATTCAACAAGTCACCAAACAGTACATGATTTTGATGTCAAGATTAATAGAGTACCATGAGTATAAAATGAAATTATTGGAAAATATTCCTAACTTGATATTGTATAGGATTCTTTGGTAAGATAAAGCCCATGAAAACACTTTAGCCAAACTTGCTAAAGAATTGGCATGTATGACGGAGGATTCCATTGGCATCACGATCTAGGAAAGTCAGGTTTTGTTACGAGCCAACTTTGACAGTCTATGTAACTCTAGAAGAGAAGAAGAAATAGTAGTTGTTGTTGTTGATGTTACTGAGGATTGGCGCAGACCTTTAGTAGAATATAAAAGAGACAACTACCAGATGAGAAGTTAGAAGCATATCATTTCACAAGAAGAGCTATGTCATATGCTTTGGTAGGTAATGTTCTTTATAGAAGGTCATTCGATCAGATGTGGCTGTGATGTCCAAGTAGAGCAGAAGCACATGTATCATTAAATTAGTATAAGCCAGACTGTGTGGTGCTCACCTGTTAGGGTCAAAGATGAAGATGAAAATTAAGAGACTCAGATATTGTTGATCAGTGATGTTGATTGATTGCATGGATATAGCTAGAAAGTGTCACTTTTTCCAAGTGCATGGAGTGGTCTTGCAACAACCTCAAAACGTGCTACATCTGACCATCGCCTCGTGGCCAATCGAGTGTTGGGGCACAAATATAGTGGGTCTGATAGATCATACTTCTTCAAAGGGACACAGACTAATTTTCACATCCATAGATTACTTCTCCAAGTGGGCAGATGCAGTACCGTTGCTAGAGGTTACAATGCACCACATTCTTCAAGTTTTCGGGAGTCAAATCATCTATCATTTTGGTGTTCTTCCCAGGGTAATTTCTGACAATAGGTCAGCCTTCAAGATCACCAAGATCAATAGCTTTGTTAAATGACATGGAATAGATTGGAGGTACTCGATGATTTATTACCCCAGAGTGAATGGCCTAGTAAAAGCCTTCAATAAGACACTCATGCAAATTTTAAAGAAAGCATTAGAAAAAAACAAGAAGTGATGGCATGAGATGTTGTTAGAGGCTTTGTGGGCTTATCAAACAACATTCAGAACTCCTACTTAGTGTACGTCGTATGTACTCTTGTAGAGGTCCGAGGTCGTACTCTTGTTGGAAATTCAACTATTATCTCTCAGAGTCACCATCACTAACCAAATTACAGTTAAATACAATGTCAACATCTAACTTACAAAATTGGAAAGCCTTAAAGGAAAATGAATAGAAGCATAGCAAAATCTAGAGCTCTATCATACAAAGACGATCTGGGCCCATGATAAACTAGTCCGCTCAAGGGTGTTCAATGTCAGTGAACTTGTACTCGTCCTCAAGAGACCTATCATTGCACGTTACAAGATAGGTGTATTTTTTGAACCAACTTGGGAGAGACCATTTATCATGGAGAAAGTATATTTAGGAGGATCTTACCATTTTGTGGATATCCAGGGCAAAAGGCTCATGCTACCGATCAATGGGTGATACTTGAAGAAATATTATACAACTTGATGTTCTATAGGATGAATCTTTCAAAGTATTACTCATTCTGAGGGTGTTTATTTGGCCAGTGCCTGTGACTGGGTCCGGAATTTTATAACAAAAATAATCTTAATGAAATATAAATTTAAATTTTGCACATCTAGATCTTCTTTTTTAAATTTTGGAATTTTGCTAAATTTAGTTAAGTAAAATGCTTGCACATGTAAAATTTAAAATCCACTTAATATTAATCTACTATTGTTCTTGTTCATTTCTTGAATTTCAACGTACTGATGTTTTTTTGACTTTTGTAGGAAAATGTAAGGTCAGAGGCTGATCTTCCTTTTTAAAGTCGGCTTAAAACTCACACTAAATGAAGAAAAAGTAGCTCAGGGTGACATTGTGAGTTTTGGCTTGTATTACGATCAAGTCAATGTAGACTATGAAGACCCTCTGATGGATGTTGTTAGCCGCCGTGAAGCAAAAGGACTACCTTCAATACTCAAAATCAGTCTCAGGGATGACTCCTCACTTATGAGGAAGAAAGCTGAGGGAATATAATACCCGATGAAGGGAACTAGCCAATTGCAATCAATGATCACGACACCATTGGGAGACTTGTTTGTTACTAGTGAAGAAAGGGTTCTGGACGTGCCTTTAAGGAGGATGCAACGCAGAAATGCCAACCGGTGTAAACACTGAGCTTTAGTTTGCTTGAAGAAGTGACATGCTAAGGAAGTCACTGCAAGATTTTGATTCACAAAGAGGAAGTCTACAACCCAAGTCTGAAGAAGACTTCTAATAGACATTTAGTCATAGAGGATGAGCTAGATTTTGTCATAGGATACACATATTCGGAGGTCCCCATGGAACTTCGTGCGGGATGATCGACGTGTAATGCTAAAATACCCTGCCCATCATGGTCAACATGATCATTTACTAAGTGCCCAAAATGTAATGTCTTCCATCTCGAGCGCTGCGGGACATTTGAGGAATTTATCGCAGCCAGCATAAGGTTCGGGAGTGCTGAGCACCCAAACGTTGAGCCATACATTCCAAAAATTGTAGAGCTAAGATAATCTTGGATTCTTTTAGAGGTTCATTCAGAGGTGTAACCCTTGCAGTTGCAGATGATACCCATATCTGAGCTTGAGAAGGTACACCAAGTTTGAAAGCAAGAGTTTGAATATTATGAAGAAATCCAGGAAAAAGGCGTCAATGTCTTGGAAGGACTGGAGTTGCACATAGGTGTATTCTCAGAGAGTGATGAAAGAAAGATTCTGGACTGTGTTTTTGATCTTAGAGATAGTGTCCAAGCCGTATTGCTGAAGAAGAAGACATATGCTAAGCCACATAGGTAGATGCAGGAGAAAGGCAGAATTACTATCCAGTGTGGATGCTGCTACAATTTTGTTAAGGATATGCAAGGGAACCCCAGGGATCTTAAGATATGAAGAGGTAGATCCCCTGCCATCTGCAATAAAGTGCATGGTAAAGAAGATGGTTAGATAGAACGTACTGCAAGCGGGTTCCTTACCGAATAGCTGCATCATCAACATTTATAAGAAAGGAGACTGCATTCCTCCCCACATAGATAACATATACACTTATATATAGTTATAGTTTTTATGTACACATATATATAGTTTTTATGTACACATTTTATACCTATTTTTTGATATATTGCGCTTTAATGAAAGATATTTGTGTGTTTTTCTTTCAAGTATGATCAAATGGATGAAAACTGGTGAAAGGAGTGAAAACAGATCAAATTTGGAGAAAAAATGAAGAAGGTGTGCAAAAGAACTGTAGCGCCTAAACACCCAGGACTGGCACTTACGTGTCAGTAAAACAAAGAAAGCAACGCCTAAGAGACAAGTACCTCCACTTATACGCCAGAAGTAGTTACTTGATGATTCAATGAATTTAGAGAAATCTTTGATGAGGTGTTTAAAGCAACCCCTTTTGAAAATGTAGGAAATAGTTAATGGACACAAAAAAACTTTCAATTTCCTTTCGAAAGGAGGCAACTCTTGGAAGATTCATTGAATGTGGACACATTTTGAAGAGACACCAAGGCAACTTTAAAAAATTAAAGAAGAATGACTTGAAATGGATTGAAGAGTCTCCCACTCTTCCACACACACACAAGTCGCCGCACTCTAGACACCATCAGCGCCTCTGTTTCTTAGATTAGTTAGGATACCTTTAGAGAAAAGAAGAAGGAGAGGAGTTTTAGTGAGTGAGTCGAGAGTATTGTAAGAGCAAAGAAGAGAAGAGATTCAAAAGAACTTCAAGTGTTTGGTGGAGAAGATTTGATATAAGTTTTTAATTTTGTGACTACATTTGATTTTAATTTAGAGTTCTTATTTGTCTGCATGATTTCTACTTTCAAACTTAAGTGTGGTTGTGTTTTCTCTATGAATTTTGAGTAGTTTTCTTTATCATTTTCCTTAAAATGATAGGTGATTAAATATTGGATGGAAGTTGTGTGAAGTGTTAATTTTTAATGTTAGAATAAGTTGTGATGATTTAAAACCTTGTACTTCATTTACTTCTTGATTTGACTAATTAAGATGTTAATATTTGTTGTGAGAACATGTAAGATCTGAGATGATATTGTATCAGTCAAATAATGGTAAGAATCACATGAGATTGTAAGGATGAGAATGTAATTCATATGATTGATGCAAGTAAATAAGGAAATAAACTTTAAAGAGTGTAAAATTAGAGGACTTTAGAGTGACAGGCTAAAGCCACCAATTTGGTTTATAGTTTTAGGTTTTGATATAAGATGTTAGCTCCAAGGTGGAGGGAGAAAAGGGAACTCGAGAGTGAGAGCTAGTATCACCTATTTTTTATAGTATCTCTACTTAGGGTAAAGAATACTATTGCTCCTATTTAGCACAACACAATTTGAATACTTTCACAATAGAATTCCTATACTTATTACCAATTCATGATAAGGAGAAAGATAATTTATTTGTACTGCCTTCATCTTATGAATACCTAGTTAAGTTTAGTTAGTTGTTTACTTTACTTTAAATTATCAAAAATTACAAAAAGAATCAAACTTTCATTCTTATTATAACATCTATAGTTTTATTAAAAATATTTAGCAAAGTAAAATTTGTTATCTAATTTATTCTGATGTTAGTTGCATATTTGTATTTTATTTCCCTGTGGGTTCAAAATTTGTGGCTTTATTATAAGTCCTATATTTTTTGATAACGATACGTATACTTACGTAGTATCTCAAATTTAAATATAATAAATGTATTCTTATTTGCTCCAAAGTAAGTTTTTAGCAGCCATTGCAAAGTAGGAAATATAAGTATGGAAAAAATTAAGATTATAACCGCATACATCGTATTGTCATATAAGATTGGGATCAAGTTGGCGTTGTTGCTCGGGAAAAATAATATTTTTTTAAAAAAAATTAGAAGACAAATTTCTATTTTTAGAAAGTCTTATTTAAACTTTTAAATTTATTATAGGAATATTGTAGTGTTGTTTTAAATATAATGTTCTTGCTTGTGTGATTTTATGTTGTGTTGTTTTGTAGTAATGTATCTGTAGTTCATGTTCTAAAGGACTAGTGCCCTTCATTTCTGAATTGGAAAGAACTATTAGAAAAATCAAAAAATTAAAAATACAGAAAAAGATCAAAAAATTGAAGAAATGACAAACTAAAGTAACCAAAATAATGAAATTAATCAAGATTTCAGACCCTTAAAGATTATGCAAACCGTATAGTGGGTGAACATCATTGTAGTATTAAAACACCTATTGTTGTGGCTAATTCATTTAAACTTAAAACTACTATTATCAAAATTGTATCAAATAATCAGCTTGGGGAAGCACCAACTGAAGTTCCAAATTTACAACTTGCAAATTTCTAGAATTTTTTGCTACATTTAAAAATGATGGTGTATCGGATGATGTTATAAGACTTGGACTTTTTCCTTTCTCAGTGATGGATAAGGCTAAGAAAAGTTTACATTTGTTAGCACCTGGGTCTACTACAACTTGAGATGATTTAGCACAGAAATTCTTTGCTAAATATTTTCCACCATAAAAACTACAAAATTTAGAAAAGATATTACATCTTTTTGTCAATTTGAAGGGGAATCTATTTATGAAGCATGGGAGTGATTTAATGAACTACTGAGAAATTGTCCATGCCATGCCATACCAGATTGGTCAATAGCTTAAACTTTTCATGATGATTAGCTGGATCTCTTAGATCTATTGTCGATACCGTTGTTGATGGTTCATTGATGTCAAAACCATTTACTGAATCTTATGCTTTAATTGAAGAGATGACTACTAATTATTTTCAATGGTCTTCTGAGAAGGTAAGTCCTAAGAAAGTAGTTAATATTTATGAATTTGATCCTTTTGCAATGTTAGACTAATTTGGTTAAATGATGGAAGAGAATTCATTTGGCTATCATTAGAAACCTTGAATGCCTTAAACAACAAGTAGAATAATCTATATTCAAATTATTATAATCCAGGTTGGAAAAACCATCCTATCTTTAACTGGAACAATACTTTTAGTGGTAATAATCAACAATGGGGGAACAACCAAGTAAATTCATTAGGAAACTAGAACAACTAAGGTAATAGTAATTATAGACCTACTTATCCTCCAGGTTTTGAAACGTAATCCATAATTCAAGGAGAAAAATTTGTCCATAAAAGAAGTGGTGTTACAAATGGGAAGGCAGTTACAAAGTGAAGGAGCTACAATTAGAAATATTAAGAATCATTTGGGACAAATATCAAAGTCATTTAGTAATAGATCCCAAGGAACACTTCCTAGTAAAACAGAAGTAAATCCAAAATACTAAAATAAAGAGTAAGTAAAAGCTGTTCAACTTAGAAGCGGAAGAGTTGGAAGGTAGAGTTCAAAAATAGACTAAAGTATAGAGAGAAGAAATTAAAGAGCCTAAAGAGGATGCTCCGAAAGGTTTAGAATCTCCACTTAAAATTGAACTAGAGAAACCACCACCTCCATTCCCTAAGAGACTTCATCAACTAAAGTTGGATAAACAATTTTCAAAATTTCTAAAATTCTTTAATAAGCTTAAAATTAATATTCCATTTGTTGAATCCTTAGAGCAAATGACAAGCTATGTGAAGTTTATGAAGGATTAACTTAATAGGAAAATGAAGTTTAAAGATATCGAGATTGTTGCACTTAGTGAGAAGTGCAATGTTATAATTTAGAAAAAGCTTTCTGGATAGCTGACACAACTAAAAATTACCTAACTTTTTTTATATTTTTTATGCTTAATTTTAATGATTTTTAATGATATTACACTTTAAATGAAGGTATTTTGCATATTTTGTGTTTCAAGTACAAGAAATGGTCTTTTGGCGATAATGAAGCAAAAAGGTGCAATTTGAAATAAAAACAAGCAAGAAAGAAAATTCTAACTTGAAAAATTTTGATGTCTTTCTATGCTTAATCTACTTTATATTTCTCACATATTTTTGAATTAAATTACACATTAAAGAAAGGTTTCTTGCATCTTTATTTTGTAGGTATATCTGTTAGGATCAGAACGCAACTGAAATAGAGCAAAACTGAGTTGAAACAGAGCCAAACGGAGCAAAACGGTGCAGCTGCTACAGGGTGGTGCCTGATGTGCCAAACTGGTGTTACAGCCTTGAACTGGTGCTAGAAGCACCAATAATGATATAAGACGGATTAAGGCCATTTGATATGAATTTTAAACAAATTTTGAAGCCTCCACATGATTCAAACACCCCATTGAGTGATTCAATGCATCTAGACACTTTGGAAGTCTCTTTAATGAAGGGATATGTCTCTGGAATCAACAAAAATGTTTTTTGGAATTCAAAAGGTTTGACTTTTGGAGAGAATTTTGGAGGGAATTTTTAATACTTTATGCAGGGAGGCAACCTCTAATAAAAGAGATGGAAGTTTAGGGTAAAAAGAGTGTGTGTGTGTGTGTGTGTGTGTGTGTGTGTTTGTGTGTGTGGTATGAGAGTGAGAGGAAGATTGGACAAGAGAGGCTTTGGAGAAGAGAGAATTTTCTTCTAGGGTTGTAAGAGTAGAGAGATGGTGAGTGATTTCTTCTTCATAACATTTCTAGGAGAGAATTGAGTGTGATTGTAAAGAGAGAAAGTGCTTAAAAGGAACTTCTAGAAATTTGCTTGGGAAGGAGTGTGAGATAAGATGTGTTGCTTTATTTCTTTGTTTTATAAACTTGTTTTTATTTATGAAATTTAATTTTTTTCATATTCTTCTCATGAATTCTAATTATTCTTTTTTATTCTTCTCCCTACAATGAGAATTAGTTTTGTGGAGAATTGATTTTTTATATGATTTTAAATGTCAATAATTTATGATGATTCAAACCCTAATCTTCATTTACATTTTAATTTGGCCAATTGAAAGGTTAGAATGTTATGAGAAACATATGTTCCAAAAGGGCTATGATTTCTACAACATGGTGAGAGTCACATTTTATTCCATTGGAGAGGATGACCCACCAATTGAAAGGTTAGAATGTTATGAGAAACATATAGTTCTTTTAGTTGCATTTCTAACCCAATTTAACTCGTTTTTCTTACTTTTATTTTTATAGTTTCAATATTATGATTTATGTTATATGTTATTATCTTAAGAATTTTCATCTTTGAAACAAAGACTTGATAGTAGTAAACTAGAATTAGTCTAAGGAATTTCTTAGTGTGCATCTCTATGGGATCGATACTAGGGTTTTTATTTTAAAGAAAGCCCTATAAAAAGAAAGCCCTATAATACTTGAAGTGATACATGCACTTGCGTAGAACTCCTAGTGTGTGAACTATTTTATTTATTTCATAACATTTTGATTTTGCGTATTGAATACTTAATATAAATTGGGTCAAAATTTTGGCCATATTTTTTAAAGCTAATTACTGCGTAATTTCGGGATGGGTCAAGTTTTTGGTACTGTTACCAAAAATTTAAATTGACATAAACCACGCAAAAAAAACAACACACATTAAGAGCACATCAATTTTTTGGAGCCGTTGTTGTGGAAGCTTCGGTGAGAAGTTTATAAGAATTTTAGTTAAATTTCTAAGACTTAGATTTGGAATTTATAGTGATATTATATAGTGTATATAATGATTATGTGTTTATTTTAAAGAAAATCCAAAATATGAAAAATATTTTTGAAATCTGTATTTTTGAAATCTGTCCTATTAGTTAAGTCTTTAGATTTGTATGTGTAATTTAGGAGCTGTAGACCTTGAATTTGAATTTAAAATACTTCTTGAATTTAATGTAGAAATGGTGGATCAACGATATAATGAATATTCATAGTTGGATTATAATGCTAGTAGATTTGAAAGAGTAAACCTAAAGTTGTGGAAAATTTTCAAGAAGATAAGCTTACAATTTTAATTTCTCAGGTTGCAGATATTGAGAGGAAGTTGGATCAATACATAGAAAGATAACCTTAAGTAACCATAATTATTGAGGAAAATTCATTTGGAGAATGGATTGAAACTAGCCTTGAGATACATAACTTTTATTCTGATTATTACAATCCATGTTGGGGAAATCATTTGAATTTTAACATAAACAATAATTTTTGAGGAGAAAACAAATTTTGGGAAGAAAATCAATGTAATCGGACATGTAGTTGGAATAATCATGGCTATTATAATAATGAATTTTCTTTTGCTTATGGATTTAACTCTAACCCACAGAATGAGGACAAGGAATTAATGTTGAAGATGTTGTAATTTAAATGAAGAGTGATCTTGAAAATTAAGAGGTCACAATAAGGAATATAAAAAACCATTTATGGAGATTATTAATGCAATTAACTGTTACCCCCCAGAGATTTTATCTAATGACCCTGTGATAAACCCTAAGGAGATGAATGATGAGCAATTTAAAATTATCAAACTGATATTTAGAAGATAATTGAAGGATATGTTTCAAAAGAACTTTAAGTTGAGAAATGAGGATAAGGAGATTGAAAAACTGATGGATAAAATTCCTAAGGAATTAGGAAAAGCTATTTTCTCAACTAAGATAGATATAGAAAGACCACCTCTACCATTCAATCAATACCAAGGGAAAAAATTGAAAGAAAACCTTGAACAAAAGAGTAACCTAGAAGAATTTGATCCAGAATTTGAATTATTTAGAGAGAAACTGATCCAAAATTTTGTAGATCTGGATGTATCATATAAAGGTCCATTTTATATAAAATTTAAGGGTTATATTAATATGAAAATTATGAAAATCACTAGAAGAATAATGGATCTAGAAAGAAATATGAGGAACAAGGATATGATTAAATTTGAAAAGCAAGAGCTGAAAGAAAATTTTAACTTTGTAAGAATCCCTGGAATCCCTGGATCTGGAAAAAATTGGGTGATTGATCAAGGATTACTTAAATGAAATTTTGATCCAGGTGAAATCATTTCTCGGGTTGACAACGTTAAACAAAGCGCTTTATGGGAATAGTTAATAGTGTGGTTAGATTTAGTGTGCTTGAGAGTTATGATTGTTAGTGTTGTATTGTGTTTGCTTTAGTGTGGATTGATGAGTTTGATTAATGATTAGTAGTTGTTTGGATTGTTAGTGATTTGATTTGTCTTTTGTGTGTCATGAGGGAGGTGATTCCTTAACTTTTTTTATAGCTAAACTTATATATTCTCTTGTAGTAGTTGGATTAACGAGTCCACTATGACTCGAGTCTAACACGGACTTGAGTTTTACAAGAGACATCATTAATTTCAACTGCGATAAGTCAATATAAATATTTTTATTTCTCTTCTCTGACTTTGCTTTCATTTGATAGAAGTAGCTAACCTACTTGATGAGTAACATGTGGAAGAATTTACAGTATTCTTATAAATGTTAGAGGTGCTTAATTAAGGGATATAATGATGCCTAAGGTTGGTGCTCGAGAGCCAATATATCAGGGATAATCTTATCTTTGGGATTAGAATCTATATAATCATTTATAAGTACCCAATATAACTGTGTAGTGATTCCATTAAAAATTGGAAGTAAGTTAGTGAAATGCAATGAGTTAAGGGAAGAATTGACCTCATTTATCATGTGTGTTTGTTTTTGTGTTATAATAATATAAAGATTTAGAGACAACATAAATATATATATTCCTATGTTGATACTTATTCTGCTTGTTAGACATTTCTTTCTATTTTATCGAGCATGTTTTTGTTTAGACTTACTTTCTATTGCATATTGTTTTATCCTGATGAATACTTGTAGATGTTTGTAATAGATAGAATTTCTGAACTATTTTTCTTCCTGCTTATATTTTTTGTATTGATCTTATACATGTTTAAAATCAAGTTTGGGGGTAGGAAGAAAAATAAATTTTAAAGTTAGTATACGTCCTTTTATTTTAATATTATCGTAAGCATGTTTTAGGTTAGATTTACTTTCTCTTACAGTCATTCTATCTTGATTATGCACGTATATGAATTTAAGAGGACGTTGTAGTAGTTAGTAGATTCAACTTTTTTATTTTCTTTATGCTACATTTTTTGGAATTAAGTGTAAATTAAAAAAAAATTCAAGTTTAAGGGAAAGAAAATTTTCTTTTAAAAAGAAGTAAACTAAATATTTTTTTCCTTCATTAGTTATATTTTTAGAACTAATTTAACATAACCATGGATATTAGAGTTTAACTTTAAATGAATATATTTATATTTGCAAATATTATGGTTTATTAAGTAAAAGTTTTTAATAACGAAGCTCAACTCTAAAGTTAAAAAATATTTGGTATGAAATGATAAGACTATTTTTTTTTACTTAAAGCAAAGGAAATTATATTTTTGAAGTATTAAGAATCTTAGAGTTTCATGTAAGAAGAAAAGAATGAGACTTCATGAAAAATCATCAAAACTATTATAAAATTATAAAGTGAAGAAATGTCAAAAGTTTTAACTTTAAGAAGAGGATAGTGAAGTTCAAAATTATTAAAGGCTATACAGATATAGTAATCCATACTTGAAAAAGAAAAGAAAAGAAAGGATTTAAAAGATCCTGAATAAAAAAAAAAAGAAAAGAAATGGTTGAAAAGATCCTGAATAAAAAAAAAGAAAAGAAATGTGAGGAGAAGCTCAAGGAGATGTCTAATCAAAAATTGGTTTCACTTGAATCAACTTGAGGAAAAGGCTTTATTACATTTTGTAAACTTGTATTTGAGTATTAGCACCCTTAATAGTAAAGTCTTCTTGAAATTCTTTTTCATATGGATTTTCTAAGTATCCTTGATATAACAAATTACAGTTCTTCTTGAAATGAAAGGAGATTCAAAAATCTTATATTTGGTTACTAAGTATTCTTTTACTTATAATTTTAATCTAAGTTATTAAATGTTCTTCTTAAATTATATTATTTTATTTATTAAACTTAATTATAGAAATTTATAATTTAATCTCTATCCTAAGTCATATTTTTATGTGTTAAAGAGTCACTCGAGGACAATTAACGTTTAAGTTTGAGGGATTTTGATACGCTAAAAAATTACCTACTTTTCATATATATTTTATGCTCAATTTTAATAATTTTTAATGATATTACACTTTAAAGGAAGTTAGTTTGCATATTTTTGGTTTCAAGTACAGGAAATGGACTTTTAGAGAAAATGAAGCAAAAATGATGCAATTTGGAGTAAACATGAGCAAGAAAGAAAATTTTGACTTGACACTTTTTAATATGCCTTTTTCATGCTTAATCTATATTACATTTATCACATATTATTGAATGAAATTACACTTTAAATAAAGGTTATTTTCATGCTTATTTTGTAGTTATATCTGTTAGGAGCGAAACACAACTGAAATGGGGTGAAACAGAGCTGAAACAGAGCAAAACAGAGCAAAATGGTGGAGTTGTTACAAGGTGGTGTCTGATTGGCCAAACTGGTGCTAGAGGCTCCAGAATCTAGAGAACTGGTGATGGAGGTGCCAGAACTCAGACCAGAAGCACCAAAGGAGATATAAGATGGATTAAGGCAGTTCGGAACAAATTTTGAGCGGATTTTGAAGGATCCAAATGATTCAATTGACCCATTGAGTGATTCAATGCATTTAGACACTTTGGTTGACTCTTTAATGAAGGGATATGTTGATTGAATCATTGGACATGTCTTTTGGAATTCAAAAGATTTGACTTTTGGAGTAAATTTTGGATGGTATTTTGAATTCTTTTTAGAGTGAGGCACCCTCTAATAAAAGAAACGGATGTCTAGAGCAAAAATAGAGAGAGAGAGAGAGTGTGTGTGTGTGTGTAGTGTGAGAGTGAGAGGAAGGCTATGGAGAAGAGAAGATTTTATTCTAGAGTTGTAAAAAGATAGAAGGTGAGAGATTTCTTCTTTATTGCATTTCTAGGAGAGAATTGAGTGTGATTGTAAAGAGAGAAAGTGCTTAAAGGGAACTTCTAAGGATTTGCTTGGGGAGGTGTGTGAGATAAGTTCTGTTGTTTTATTTCTTTATTTTGTAAACTTATTTTTATATATGAAATCCATATTTTACGGTATCCCTCTCATGAATTTTGAATAATTCCCTACAATGATATTTGGTTTTGTAAATAATTGATTTTGTTTTATACAATTTTAAATATCAATAATTTGTGATGACTTAAACTTTGATCTTCATTTACTTTTTGATTTGACCAATGGAAAGGTTAAAATGAGTTGAGAAACATATGTTCTGAGAGTGATATGATTTCTATTGTGTGGTGAGAGTCACATTTGATTCCATGGGTGTGGTTGAATGCAAATAAATAGAGAAATATACTTTGCTGGATGTAGAATTGGAGATTTTAGGGTGACTAATTTATATCCCCAATTAGGTTCAATTGATTGGAAAGTAATGCAAGATTGTTAACCCTTAGTTGAGGGAGTAGTGGGAGCTCTGAAGTGGCACCTGGTATACTCCCAACCTAACAACAGAATTAGGGACCAAACTCCAAATTAGTCAATGTTCTTTATGCACTTAGAAGAGGGTAAGGAATATGATTTCTCCTATTTGATAAAAAACAATTTTTATACATTTTTGAATGATTTTAATTACTTCACTAACCATGTACTCATCGTAAAGGGAAATATGTTTTCTTAAATTTAAACTCTTCATCACAATACTTTGTTGAGTCTTAGTAAATTTAACTTTGAAGTTTAGAAAATAGTTCAGTAAACTTAGTTCTTTTAGTTACATTTCTGTTAGAATTCATTAAACCCATTTTAACTTGTCTTTCTTAATTTAAATTTTATAGTTTGAAAATTATGATTTATGATATTATCATAAGAATTTCCATCTTCCAAACTAAGGCTTAATAGTAGTAGACTAGAATTAGTCTAAAGGATTTCTTACTACACTTCTTTGTGGGATCGATACTGGGGTTTTTAAAGAAAACCCTATAATACTTGAAGCTATACGTGCACTTGCGTAGAACCCGTAGTGTGTGAACTATTTTATATATTATATAACATTTCAATTTTGCAAATTAAATACTTAATATAAATTGGGTCAAGATTTTTGCCATACTTTTTAAAGTTAAATTACTGCGTAATTTTGAGACGAGTTAAGTTTTTTGGCATTATTACCAGGGATTTAATTTGACATAAAATACACAGAAAAATAACATACACCAGGGGCACATCAATATCTTAAAGATTTTGGTAGCTTCACAAATCTATGTGCAATCGGAGACAAATTTTATGGGAACACTTTATATGATTTAAGTGCAAGAATTAACCTTATGCCATTATAAATATTTAAAAGAATGAGATTAGGAGAAATATACCCTACTACTGTAACTCTATAGTTAGCAGATCATTTAGTAACTAATCCTAAATGTGTTATAGAAGATGTTTTAGTGAAAGTGAATCAATTCATCTTTGTTGTTGAGTTAGTTATTAATCCTCTTAAACGCTGAGGTCGGTTTAAGGAGATTAATAAAGTGAAAACGGACCTCAGCGCCGACAGTGACTCATCTTTGTTGTTTCAGCCAAATCAATTCATATTTAGGTTTAACGCTTATTAAATTTAATTAATCTCCTTAAATTTTAATTACATTAGTTTAAGTTAAACAAAACCTCAATTAGGTCTAACCACAATTAGGCCTAATTAATGTATTTAAACCTTAATTACATTAAGTTTAAGTTAAATCAAATCCTAATTCCTATATTAGACCTAATTAATCTAATTAAGTCTTACTAACATTGGGCTTAATTAACCCTAAAACTTTTTAGGTATGACCTAATTTAGATATAATTAAACACAATTAAACCTTACTTATATTAGGCATAATTAACCTACAAACCCTAATTAGATCTAACCTAAATTAAACTTATTTAATCTAATTAAAGCTTACCTACGTTAGGTTTAATTAATCCCTAAACCATAACTATGTATAACTTAAGTTAAACTTAAAACATTCATGTCGGTTGCTTAATTAGAAGTTGTCGGTTGCCATAATAGATATCCAAACACCCGGTTTAATTTAATTTTTATATATGCAATTTGGAAAAAGTTGATTTTTTAATTTTTAAAATACAAGACCAAACCAATCTCATATCATCAGAAGTTAAAATAAAGGTGCCTAATACAACAAGCAATGCATCTATCCCGAAGGGTAGACACACTATTTACTGGTTAGGCACGATTAAATAAATTAAGGAATTTATGACATTTGCTTAAGTCTGCAAAAAAACCAATTTCTATTTTGACCAACAAGTTCCCTTATTTAATATGAAAAATTAAATAGGGTTTATATTAAGCTAGGTTCTTAAAAGTTTCCTATAAGGGCAAACCCTTATAGTTAATTACATCTTAGATAACCGAAGTCACCTAAGAAAACTCTCGATAAAAATCAGAAGAATATTGTCTTCAAGGATTTCAAAGGATAGGACTTTTTATAAGATCGGACAAAGAAGTGTGAAATGGGAACAACCCAAATTTGGAACATTTTATTTTGGAAACCAAAGGAAGAAGAACTAGGAGATGCCACAGATATTGAGGATAACCTCAGTGACTTCCCAAGCTATCCTATAGTTCAGTTCAATTTTGAGAAGAAGAATTCATTAAATGTTACATCCTGCCAATTTTATTAATCAAGGCTTACATTTATGAGAGAAGGTCGCACAAATAACCTGGAAAATGTTAGGATTTTGGTCGTGACAAATGATAACCTCAAAATCTTAGGGCGAGTTAGGGCTTAAATTGTATAACACGACTATACAAATGCCTAAATATGGGTTGAGGATTTTTGTCGCACTAAGTGAACAACCTTAAAAACCTATGGCTTGTTGTTTAATTATAAGGAAAGATGTGTTGTTGTAGATCCTCATGTTATTGTAGAAGGCTGCCTATGAAGTTAGCTCCAGGCTCCTTGGCGAAGTAGTAATCCTAAAGTCTTTCAAACTGAAAGGTTACTTGAAAATGGTTATATCACGTCTCAAATTAAACAAAGAGCAATTGTCTTATGCCTTAGAAAATATGTTCTCTACCGATGATCCTTTAATCATATGTGGTTAAGGTGTTTAAATCACTTTGAGGCTCAAGAGATTATTGAAGAAGTTCATTCTGGTCTGTGTGGTGCACACCAATCCAGACCAAAAATGAAGTTGAAAATAAAGATAATAAGTACTGTTGGCTGACAATGATGACTGCTTGTCTTGAAATTGCGAAGAAATGCCATTAATGTTATGTGCATGGAGTGGTCCTAAATCAACCACCAAATGTATTACATCCAACAATTGCATCATGGTTGTTTGAATGTTGGGGCACAGATATAGTGGGCCCCATAGACCTTCCATCATCCAAAGTTCTTAGATTCATTCTATTTGCTATAGATTACTTCTCGAAATGGGCAGAGGTAATACCACTTAGAGAAGTAGAAGCCTAAGACTTCATTGACCTCTTAAAAACACACATTGTCTACAGATTTGGAGGTCCCCGACGAGTCATCTTGGTCATATCAGCCAATGGAATGGCTTTTAAAAATACAAAAATGAACAACTTCATCCAAAGACACAAGACATATGTTGACCTCATTTTTGGTTGAGGTCTAGCTTTCTCCTCTTTAGTAGCCTAGGGTCTAGCCATAGGACTCTCTTGTTGAATATTCCTAGAGGACTAGAAAAGGAACCATCACCATTAGAAATTCTAAACTCTTCTTTGCTTAACTTGAAGTTCCACATATTTGTCCTATCCTCTAGCACATAATAGGTGGGATCAATATGGGGGAGCTCACAGGGCGTCTCCATAGGACTTCTTGGCCTTAGAGTTGACCTTGGGTGTTGGTCTAGGGCTAGTTCACTTACTTTCACTCTTTCACTCACATTCACTCAGTCACTCACATTCACTCAGAACCCTAAACCCAAACTTGTTGACTTTGATCCCTTGATCTTTTGGGAGACTCATGTAGATGGTCTCCTAGACCCACTAGCCCTAGGCTAAGTTTGAGCCAAGACCAGTACATAGAGAACCCAAATGGAGATTCCGTTGGTCTATGGCTCAAATAGGCACCCCACTTTCACAAAAATAATAAACTTAGCCTTTTGCCCCCCAAATCTACCCTATTTAACAAAACACCTCCAAATCCCAAATTTGACCAAAATTTGCAAAATTACCCAAACTACCCATTTTTTTTCCAAAAGTTAACTCAAACCATTTGAAATTATCCAAATAGCCAAAATTACCAAAATACCCCCGGATTTGCCAAAATTACAAAAATACCCTTGGTGGCCCAAACTTTTACAAAACCTTCAAAATAATGTCAAATCTCCTCAAAACCAATTTGGCCACTTCAATTGAACCCAATTAGATCAATTTGACCAACTTTGAGCAAATACCCCGAATTAGCCTTAAAGATCTAATTTCCTCAAGTTCACCCTAAATGTCCATCAATTTGATCCCAATTCCCCCAAATTTCAATTCTAAATTCAAATTAATCGTGATCAAACTCAATTAAAACCAAATACAAGTCCAATTAACTCACGTTTGAGTCCAATTTCAACCCAAATCAAAATGCCCCAATTTGCTTTAAAACCAAAATCCCACTCAATTGAACGTCAAATCCTTTGAATAGCCCCAATTATGCATAACAAGGTCTTTGAAACATCTACACAAACCAAATTTAACACTCAATTGACCTTGGTAAAGCTTCAATTTCACTCAATTCCAACCCAAATCCAATGTTCCCAAATGTGCCCCAATTTAGCTATGTGCCAAAATTCCACAAAATTGAATGCCCTAACCCCAAAATTAGCACTCAATTAATGTTAAAAACTCTTCATGACATTCCTCTAGACCATTTTGAACTCCTAATTTGGACTTATCCCAACTCAAGCCCAATGTAAACTCAAGTCTAACCTAACATTCCCAAATTGACCAAATGCCCAAAATTCATTCAAATTGACCCACCAAATTAATTCAAAATCACTCTAAATCTTTTCTAAACTCTTTGTGACAATCATTTACATCAAGTTTCTTAATAAATTTAGTCAAATGTCATGGCTAGCCCAACCCATACCCAATGTCAAGCTAATTTGACCCAAATTGAACCCATGCACCAAAATTGATTAAGCCATGCCTAAGTGACCTAATTAATGACACCAAAGCCACCAAATGGAGCCTAGTGACCAAGCTAGAACTACCTAACCCACCCTATTTGAGCTTTGGACTAATGGTTCCTTGATTTAGGAGATTTCACCCCATTTATGGTCTAAACCAAAATTTCCTCACCATCATCACTATCCATTAGTGGCTAACCATTAAAACCTTTGCTTGGCTCCCTTGAATTCTCTGGCCACCACCTCTTGCACAACCGTCTAGCCTACTGGCCGAAAAACACCAAAACTGAGAGCCCCATGCCTCCATCAAAACCCAATCTCACCCATCTCAGCTGACCAATTCCAATTGGCTTTGATACTCTTAAACCCTCACCTAAGCGTTGTTTTGCACTCGTTGATTAGCCCTGGAAGCCACCCTATGCCATTTTTTTTTACCCTTCTTGCATGGATAAAAGAGAGAGTTAGAAAAATCCATGGGGAAACTCTACCTAATTGCTTCTAGAGACTCTCCAAGAACTCCTCAGCTTAATCTCACTATTTTCCTCTGTTGATTCCCACTATGAAAGCTCAATTTTGAGTTCAAAATTCCATCTCGAAACAGGACATATTTCTTTACACCTCTATAATTCACCAAAGCTCAATTAACTGTGCCCAAACCATCCTCAGAGTGAGAGGAGTTGATTCCCCACAAAAACCTTATCTTAAACAGCCTTTAACATAGCTCTAAACCAACACATGGAATCCACTTTGATAAAAATTATATCTAGAAAATTCACTAGGGCCTAGGTCTTAATCTAGAGGATTGTTGGACCCAATCAAAGTTGCCACAACTATTTGTTTGAGGCCTCCCCTCTAAGACAAAGATATTTAACCTCAACCCTAATCCAAGCCTATTTATATTCTCCATACATATTTACTATATTTCATACAGTATAAGCCATATAGATTTGTTCTTCTTGAGTATATGAAGGTTTAGAAATAAACCCCATGTGATTTGGTTGAGTCTAGACGAAGATCTTAAGGTTTTAGTGTAAATAGTTTTTAAGTTTGAACACTTCGGGATGATGAATAAGAGCCATCTGATAGCGTGTTTATTCAAAAAATGGAGGAGATCAAGCTGGACAAACCCTTGGAGCGAAAAGGTAGGCTAGGTGGCAGTTGAGGTGGCTTTTAGTATTAAATGGCAAAGTGTCGCATGCAAAGCTAAGAGAGGATGAGGTTGAGCTGGCATTGACTGGGTTAAGTAGAAAATTAGGCTTTATCTAAATTAAATTAATGCACGATCTTTGAAAAATCATAACTTTGTGTAGAAAAATCATAAAAATAAAATAAAAATACTCTCTTGCTCAGTGAACAGAGGAGAATAATGTGGATTAAAAATAAAAATTATTTGATGACTCTCTGATGTTTAATGAATTAAATACTCTTTGAATTATTTTAATTCATTATGATCAAGCATTGCTCACCATGGCTTGAAAATTTTAGAGTTCATTCCTTATGATAGAGGATATGTCATCTGATTTTTCTAAGGTCAGAGGACATGCCTATGCTTCTATCCCTAATTTTCAAGTTAAAATGACTATTTTGGCTTATTTTAATTATATAAATTACAATATCACTTGGAAAATTATGAGAATTATTTTAGTAGGTTTCTTATGGTCAGAGAAGTTTAGAAAAAATGTCCTGATGATTTGAACTATTTTATACATTTCTATAGTTAATTAATGTATATATTTTACTTTAATTTATGTAAAGTAAATACTGATAAAATTTGACAAAATCAAGTCCACACTGTATATAAAAATCATGTTTACCCTCCGTAAAAATTTAAAAATTATTTAACAAGTTTGAGCACTAATGTTGTTTTTCTAAGAAACCTTGTATTTTTGTACAAAAAAAATTATATTAAATTATAAACACTTGGGAAAATTATGAAAAGTGTTTTTCTGAGTTCCTTATGATCATGGGCACTTAGGAAAAATAAAACTTATTTTTGGGAAAATACATGATTTTGAGCTATATTTTGAATTTAAAATATTTAAAAATAATTAATAATCCCAAAATACTAAAATATTTCAAAATGTACCTAGTGTTTCCTTGATCCGTTAGAACTCATATGGATATTTTCACTAATTTTTCTAAGTTAACATAAATTTTTAAAAGCTTAAAAATGAATTTTTTTTCTTTTTTTCCATTAAAATAATTATAATAAATAAATTAAAAATCATAAAAATACAAAATTTGTTTCTCTAAGTTCTCTGAACTCGGAGAGGATTAATAAAAATATAAAGATAATTTTGTTAAATAAAACTTTATATTACATTTAATTAAATTATTAAAATTGATTCATAATTAAATAATAATTACAAGAATTAAATTAAAAAAATCATGGAATTGTTTCTAAGTGTTTCTCTGACCTAAGGGGACCTCTAATAAATTTTGCATGACAAAAACTTTATTTTGGATAGTTAAGTGAAATCAACTTTGAAAATACTACATTTTAAATTTAAATAATTATTTAAATTAAATTAAAATTAGAAAACCAACATTTTCTACTACGATGTCTTAATTGGCCCATGGATAGGATATTCTAAATTGTCAAAGTCATTTGATCTTCGATTAATGAATTATGAGGTGAAGAGCCCCAAAGGCAAAAGGGTAACTTTAGATTTTGGTGCCTTAGTCAAACCTAGGATTAATAAAGGGAAAATAGGTAATTTTGATCCTAATGAATATTTTTAGATAATTTAAATAAAACGGGATTAAGAGATAGAACTCACTTACCACCTTTTCTATAATAAGAGCAAAATTGTAATTTCCTCAATTATCATGACTGGGAAGTCAATCAAAATTAAATTATTCTCATGAGATGGGTTCAAGTTAGAGACATACTATTTTATTAATTTTAAACCCATAATTTATGACAATATGATCTTTCAATAAGAATTCATGTCATTTAAGTCAAAATTTTGTTAATTACCATTTCATCTATTGTGATTATTCAGGGCTTGGTAGTGACCTAAGCTTGACATTTAAACTCATTTGATTGGATTTAGAAGATAACACAATTGATTGTTAATACCTTTTAACTCTACAAGCCCAATTTTAATAGTGAAAATCAAAACCTTTACTTACTTAAATTTGCCTTAGGGATAAATAAAACATCAAGTTTCCTTGAGTAATGTGATAACATTAGCTTAAACATGGATGATTACTAAAGGGATATGATAAGTTTAAAGTGAACTCGAAATATTTCAAGCAATCTTCAAAGTGGTCCAGGGCCATGCTCCGAGCATTTTGAAATCTCTTGAATAATTTGAAGGACAAATTTAACTTGCTATATGTTATATTCTAACATCATCCACTAAGATCTTCCGAGACTCAATAAAGTCATAACGTAGGTTTGGTGGCTATACCTTCATCTATTCTTGTGATTTGAATTCCTTGCAAAATTTTCCAAAGCTAACCTTTCAGGTGGAGGAGCGGGAAGAATCGTCAAGTATGCTTTTAAGTTATTACATTTACTTTTCGTACCTCCTGTTTCTTTCTTGGATGCTTAAGGACACCCTGCATGTCAAAACCAAAACTAAAAATTAAAAAAATTAAACAAGATAAAATTTATAAAATTTACCACCACAATAATCAAAATATAAGACAACTCAAAATTTAATCATAAGCAAAACAAAACAAAAATTAGAAAGAAACTAAAACATCTCAGTTGGACAATTGGGAATCCCTCGAAAGAGGAAACCTACGGTTGCTAACGAGATTTCCCACGGTCTAAATGAAAATGCAGAACTTATTAAGTTGGGTTTAGTAAATTCATTTTGACTAAGTGAATCCGACATAAAATAGTGGAGTCGGAACGAGGGAATCGTATGATCCTAACCGGTGTCACACTAATCAACTTTAATATTCCTCTTAATATTTAAATAAACATAACTTTAGGAAACATTTGATTTGACATCAGGACTTGACACATTAGAAAACTTAATTTCTCCATGACTAGGAGTTTGGAGCTAACATTGTGGGCATCACGACCATCTTCAACGGCAAAACATGTCTACACCAGCTAAACCATTCTTTAGAATTAAATAACCAAGCTATAAGTCTTCCAGGTTGTTTGCCTAGTGCAACATAAATCCTCACTTTTCCTTTATGCCTATATATAGCTCTGCTATAAAATATAAGCTCTGACTTGTTTTAGAATTCCAAGGTTGTTGTTAGTCACGACCTAAATCCTCACATCTTTCAGGCTATTTGTGTGATCATTTCACACTAATTTAAGTCCTAATTAATTAAAATTGGCAGGATGAAACATTTAAACATTTCTCCCTTAAATTGAAGCCAAAGCATATGATAGCTTAGGAAGTCACTGAGGTTCTTCTCAAGATTTGTGACATCCACTAGTTCCTCTTCTTTTGGATTTAAAAGTAAATGTTCCAAAATTTAGAAAAAAGTATGCCTATGGATTCTTCTGAGTTAGCCTATGGAGTTTCCATTGATTATGATGATGAAAAATTTGACTTTAACGACTATCTTGATGAGGATTTTATGCATATTCATTTCATCAAAACTAGAATTGTTACATCTGTGTGCAACACACAACCTCTCATTGAAGGGAACATTGTAGATGATCTGCATAGCACTGTTCTACTATGGGATGAGTAAATCAGCAAAATGAAGAAGAAAAGGTTGGAAGAGATGGCCACTTCCATGGCTGTCATGGCTACATTTCACGGACAGACTCAAGTACAACCATTAGCTTCCCCAGAATTTAATCATCCATAGATTGTACATATCACGGATGAAAGGAGGAAATTTGCTTGGCTAATAGAGATGATCATTAGAAAAAGGATTCTCCACCAAGCGTCATACCAGAAAAAGAATTTAAACAGATGGTCGAACAAGTTAGGGAGGCCTTTGGCCAATCTAAGGGTAGGGCATTGATTTAAAAGGGTAGACCCTACCTGGATGAGTTCAATATCGTACCTTACCCTAAAGGTTTTGTGTGACCGAACTTTAAAATATTTGACAGGCTGGAGATCCCAGACAACACATAGCAAATTTCTAAGCCAGTTGTAGTAATACTGGAGGTAATGAAGCCTTGCTTTTCTGTCAGTTTATTAGCAGCTTACCAGGGATAGCATTTGATTGGTATGTCGAGTTGCCCAACAGATCAGTGAAAACATTCTCTGAATTAGAACAGTAATTTCTAAAGAGATTTACCAAAGCGTAGCATCATGTTTCTATTGGATATCTCATCGTGGAGAAGCAAAAGCCTAATGAGACTCTAGTAGATTATATCTTGAGGTGGATAAACCTTAGCATGAAATAAAAACTTAGTTAAAAAAACATCAGATAATTGAGATTCTACTCAAAAGCGTCCATGGGCCAATATATTTCATGCTTAAGGGACTGACCATCAAGTCCTTCGAGAAACTACTAAGCAAAGCTAGCATTCTACAAGAAGAAGTTAAATACATAGATTCTCTGAAAGAATTAGAAAAGACCAGAATAGCCCGAATATTCGAGAAGAATTTCAGGATAGTGGCAATGGTTGATAAGTGAAAGCAATAAATGAAGATACAGACAGAACATTCTCGTCAAAGTCCCCTGTCTTCATCACAACATGCTCAGCAAGGAACACAAAAGTATGGTCAGTCTAGCCAGTAGTTGCATCAAGGCGGACCATATCGAATAGAAAATAAGAAGGTTCTGACGCTTTCAAAACAAAAGAACATGATATATTCCTTTGAAGATAAAGCTATACCAAAAATGTTCAGAAGCCTAATGAAGAAGCCTGAGTTCAGATTGCCAGATATAAGGAAACCTGAGGAAGAGGAAGTTGATAAGGAAACCTGAGGAAGTTGACAAGAAAGATCAGCCCAATTATTTCCCATACCACAGAATGCTTGGTCATACTATAAATGATTGTTTTGTCTTCAAGTACTGGCTTGAGAAAAATCTTAAAGAAGGGAATATAACCATCCTGAAAAAATATTTAAAAGAACCTGAAAAAGGTAAGAACCTGAAAAAGGTTCTACAAGGTTCTACAAATATGATTTTGGCCAAGCTGATCGCTCCAATAGATCCATATTCAGAGAAAAATGTATGGAGTACAGTTTGGAGTAAATCATCCGAGAAGATATTGGATCAGATTCAGACTACTTCAATACAGGTAGCCGTTCAAAGTCTATGGCCTACTCAGCCCAAGATGGAGATTTCGCCAGAGAATTTGCTACAACCAGAAGAGAAAAAAATGAACGATGTCGTGTAGACCGATAGCACGGGGGTAAGATAGAGGCTGTCTCTGTTAGATTGGTTGTCTTGGATTTAGGGAAGAAAATCCTCTAACCCCTGACCATGTATGATTATATTTTTGCCCCACCGGGATATTATGAATATAATGATTATGATTTCAGCTATGTTTAAAGCTTTCTAGTGATACCGTAACTAAATTTACTTAATCTAACTCTGAACTTGATTCCCAAATTGATCCTCAAATTGTACTTAAGTTCGATGAACCCGTTAACCAGAATAAAGAAGATATTGACGATAACAATTATGATAACCCGTCCTCGAGTGCCAAGGTGCACACTTGCTATCAACTTGGATCTCTCTGATGAAGAAGAAGAAACACCATAAATTTTTACTACAGCATCTCAGGAAGAAGAAATCACAGAGATATATCTAAGGAGTGGGAAAGTTTTACCCTGAAAATAACACTAGTGGATAAAGGAAAGCAAATTGTAACTCAAGAAGAGCTACCTCGACCTCTGTCAGTGGAAGAGCCACACAAATAAGTGAGAATCAGATTATTATATAAAGTGGATTATAACAAGCTAGCTCATCTAAGGAAGTTGACGAATCCTCAAATTGTACTTAAGTCCGATGAACCCATTAACCAGAATAAAGAAGATATTGACGATAATGGTTACGATAGCATCAAAAGTGAGGAACCAGTCCTCGAGTGCCAAGGTGCACCACTTGTTATCAACTTGGATCTCTTCGATGAAAAAGAAGAGACACAAAAAATTTTTCCCACAACATCTGAGGAAGAAGATATCACAGAGATATATCTAAGGAGTGGGAAAGTTTTACCCCGAAAACAGCTCCAATGGATAAAGGAAAACAAATTATAAAAACACAGAGAGACCTACCTCCACCTCCGTCAGTGGAAGAGCCACACAATCAAGTGAAAATTATAGGATTATATAAAGTGGATTATAACAAGCTAGCTCATCTTTGGAAGTTGCCGGCCAAATTAAGCATCTATGATGCTCTTAGCCTATTAAAGGAGATGAGAGATTCCCTGGTTATAGCCTTGCTTGATCCAGAGATTTTCTTAGATCAGTTGGCCATCACATCCTTGGGCGAGGTTTGCTTGTTAAAAGAACACCTTGGGATACGTTTCACAGATGAAGACTTGTTGCTCGACACCGCTGACCACATCCAACCGCTCTACATCTCTACTAATATCGACAGATTTGCATTGTCCATAGTTTTGGTAGATTCAGGAGAATCACTAAATTTAATGAGTCTACAAACATTGGCATATTTGGATATCAAAGTTTAAGAGCTTACAACCGATAAAATGATGCTAAGGGGCTTTAACTAAAAGAGAGAAAGAGCCCTGGATCTATTACACTATTAATGAAAGTTGGAGAACTAGTAACAACCGTAAAATTCCATATCATTGACACCGAGACCTCTTTAAATGCTTTACTTGGTAGATCATAGATTCATGAGCACAACATGGTTCCATCTTCCTTAAATCAGTGGATTAAGTATTACAAAGAAGGGCAAGAACATTGCATCAAGGGAGATGTACATCCATTTTCAGTTCATGAAGTTGGCATTCATGAAGACACCACCTACTACACGCCTCCAAAGAACATTGCCTTCTCTCGTGAAGTTTTGACAAATAAAAGTGAAGATTCAGAAGGATCACAAGGGCAAAGCCATTCAGCTCCGCTTCAGCAATCTTCCACCATGCTTTTGCAATGAGTTGGTGGGGGTTCTCTTAGTTCGTGCACTCAAGGTGGATGCCGCGGACATGGATAGGGAAGAACTAATACAATTACTGGATGGAATAAGCCGACCATCAACATTGATGATGAAGAAAACTATGAGGAGGAAATGATGACGCTAAAACAAAGAAAACCACAGTATGAGATATCCTTGAAAGATGTGGAGAAAAGTGAATACGAGTCGATGTATGATTGGATCAAACACTATATGAATTGCATGACCCTTACTCTGATTATACCTCAAAAGGTAGAGAGTTTAGAAATCAAGGAAGTCCGTAGCACTAGTTCAAAGCAGCTCAAATTTTACCGTGCTTCTACTTCTGCTAATCTTGAAAATCATGTAAATTTGGAAGAGGATTCTAATGAATTAATGGAATTACCTTTTGGTTACTTTTCTCCTTGTGTACAAAAGTTAATTCAATAGAGATATTTGCCAAAATAAATGCCCTACAAATTTTTGAAAAATTGTGGAATGTCAAAAGTTGAATTTTCAACTCGAAAGAGGGTCTCAGATTTGGCACTGTAGGATCAGTCAATGAATCAAAAATTTTCATGGTTCTTACTAGAGGATTAGAAGAGGATTGCCTCAATATAGAGGATGACTCTCAAAATTAATTAATAGAAAATGCCTCATCAAAATTTGAGGAAGAAATTAAATCAACTGTTGATGAATTGAGGAAAAATAACCTCAGGACTGAGGAGTAGCCTCGACCTACATTTATAAGTTCCTTACTCAACGAGGATGAATCTATGAAGCTAATCAAGTTACTGTCAAAATTTAAAGATTGCTTCACATGGATTTACGATGAAATGCCAGGATTATCCTCAGAAATAGTAGTTCATAAGCTAGGGGTGGACAAGGATATGACCCCAACGAAACAAGTTCTCAGAAGAATGTGCCTTGAGATAGAGCAACAAGTCATTGCTGAGGTGAAGAAATTGATAGATGCTAACTTGGTGTGAGAAGAGAAATAACCCACATGGTTAGCTAACATCATACCAGTTAAGAAGAAAAATGGACAAATCAGTGTATGTGTTGACTTCGGGGATTTGAACTAAGCTTATCCAAGAGATGAATTTCCATTATCGTTACCATAAATGATGGTAGACATTGCTTTGACACACGAGATTTTCTCCTTCATGGATGGATCATCGGGATACAATCAAATCAAGATGGCTCCAAAACATGCAGAACTTATAGCCTTAAGGACAAAAATTGGGATCTTTTGTTACATAGTAATGCCATTCGGGTTAAGGAATGCCTTGGCAAAATACCAATGAGCTATGATAAATATCTTTGGCAACATCATTCACAACCAAGTGGAGTGCTACGTAGATGATTTGGTCATCAAAAGTAAACAGAAAATAGATAATTTTTATGATTTGAGTATCGTGTTTGAACGATTACGAGAACATAATCTCAAGTTGAATCGCTTAAAGTGTGCCTTCGGCGTCAACTGTCAGAAACTTTTAAGATTTGTTGTCTGTCATCAGGCAATCGAGATCGACCGGGATAAGATTAAAGCTATCTTGGAAATGCCTCTTTCTAAATCCTTAAAATAACTATGCTCCTTCCAAGGAAAGTTGGCATATCTGAGACGCTTTATTTCTAATCTCTTTCATTTCTAATCTCTCAAGTAGGTGTCAGCCCTTCTCGACATTAATTAAAAAGGATGTCAAATTCATTTGGGAAGAGAAATGTCTGCGGGCCATTGAGGATGTCAAAGAATATTTAATGAAACCTCATGTTTTGGCGGCCCCTATCTTGGGAAAATCGTTGATACTTTATAGCGCGACCTTAGACAACTCTCTGAGATCCCTATTAGCTCAGTTCAATGACGATGACAAGGAAAACACGCTCTACTACTTGAGTCGCAGTCTAATACCAATGAAGATAAAGTATTCATTCATTGAGAAGCATTATCTAGCTTTAATTTTTGCCGCCCAAAAGATTAGACATTACATGATTTATCATAAAATTACCCTTATTTCAAAAGTTAATACGTTGCAATATTTGATGACCCGACCAACTCATTCCTAAAGTTTAGCAAGATGGTCAATGATTTTATTGCAATTCAATATAAATTTTGTTCCAATCCGCACTATCAAGGGGCAGATTTAACATATTTTTTTGCAGCACTCCCACTTCTAGTCGGGTCCCCTCTTAATGATGAGTTACCGATGAACATGTATTACAAGTGGAATTCTCCAGTGTGCAATGTTGGGAGATGTACTTCGATGGAGCTTCACGAGCCAAAAAAGACAAAGGACCAGGAATTGGTTTAATTTTCATCATGCAAGATAAGGGTATGCTGAGATTCTCCTACCACCAAACAAAGCCGTGCACTAATAGCAAATAACAATATGAAGCATTAATCACTGTATTGAAATTGATAATCTCGATGGATATAATGGATATTGCCGTACATGATGACTGTCAACTAGTCATTCAACAAGTCGCCGAACAATACAATATTTTGAAGCCAAGGTTAGGAGATTGCCACAAGTTTATAATATGGTTGTTTCAACAGATCCCCAGTGTGACTCTCTACCAGATTCCTCTGTGAGATAATGCCCATGCCGATGCTTTAACAAAACTTGCCAAACAATTGGCGTGTCCCTTAGAGGATTCCATTGACATTACACTACAAGGAAGACAAGTTTTTTCTTGAATCAACCTCGACTATCTACATAATCTCAAAAGAGAATAAGGAACGATGATTGTACTTGCTGACATCAACGAAGACTGACATAATCCACTGATAGACATTTGGAGATTGGAAAATTACCAGAGGATAAGTCTGAGGCATATCACATCACAAGAAGGGCCATGTCATATGCTCTAGTAGGTGATTTCCTCTACAAAAGATCGTTCGATCAGATGTGGCTGTTATGTCTAAGCATAGAAAAAGCACAAAATATCGTCAAAGAAGTACACACCGATTATGTGGAGCTCACCAGTCAAGGCTAAAAATGAAAACGAAGATCAAAAGTCTCGGATATTATTGGTCAGCGATGATGTCTGATTGTATGGATACAGCTAGAAAGTATTTCCATTGCCAAGTGCATGGGAAGGTCTTACACTTAATTTTGAATGTGCTACACCCGATTGTTGCCTTGTGGCCATTCAATTGTTGGGGTAGAGAAATAATAGGTTCAATAGACCCTCCATCCTCTAAGGGACACAGATTCATTCTTTCTATTATGGATTAATTCTCTAAGTGGGCAGAGTTAGTGTCGTTAAGAGAGGTTACAACACAACACATCCTTCAATTTTTAAAAATTCAAATTGTGTACCATTTTGTAGTTCCACGTAGAGTGATTTCTGACAATGGGATAACCTTTAAAAGAATAAAGATCAACAACTTTGTCAAAAGACATGGGATAGACTAGAGATAATCTACGATCTACTATCTCAGAGCAAACAAACTAGTGGAGGCCTTAAATATGGCACTCGTACAAATTTCGAAAATGATAATAGAAGAAAATAAAAGAGATTGACATAATAAATTGTTAGAAGCTTTGTGGGCCTACCAAACAACATTTAGAACTCCAACTCAATGTACACCTTACGCGCTCGTATACCTGTCTGAGGATATACTGGCACTAGAGATTCAAACACTGTCTCTCAGATTTACCATCTCCAACCAAATCACAATGAGGGAAAGTGCTAAACTCAGGCTTGAAGAATCAGAAGGTCTCAAGGGAAAGCGACTAGAAGCGCAATAGAATTTGGAACTTTACCATGTGAGAATATTACAAGCTCATGAAAAATTGGCCCGCCCGAGGACGTTCAAATTGGGTGACTTCATTCTTGTTCTCAAAAGACCTATTCTTGCAGGTCACAAGATAGGTGAAAAGTTTGAACCAACTTGGGAGGGACCATTTGTCGTGGAAAAAGTCTATTCAATAGGAGCCTACTAGCTGGTGGATTTCTGAGGCAAAAGACTTATGTTGTAAATCAATGTACGTTATTTGAAGACATACTATACAGCTTAATGCTTTGAAATCACCTTTTTGGGACTTTGATTGTTCTGGGTTTATTTATTTGGCCAAGCGTCTATGACTGGGTCAAAAACTACAAAATTAACCTCAATAAAATGAAAATTTTTGAAGTTGCATACTTTGATTTGCTCATTTCTGCTTTTAATTTTGATATTCTACTAAATTAGATTAAATAAAAAATAATAAATAAATATTCTTCGTACTCGTGCAAACAAAAATTCTATCAAATAAATATTTTGTTTTGTTTTTGTTTATGTTAAAATTCAACGCACTGATGTATTTTCTATCGTTTGCAGAAAAAAATATCAGGACAGAAGTTGATTTTTGCTTTCAAGTATGGATGGAATCTCGCACTTAATGAGGAAAGGGCGTCTCAGGGTGGCATCATAGTGTTTGACTTGGAATTCAGGCAGGTCGACGTAAACTATGAGGGTCCCCTGATGGATGTGGTCAGTCGTCGAGAGAAAGAAGGGCTACCATCGCTGTTAAAGATGAGCACTAAAAAGGATTCCTTGTTAAAGAGGATAAAAGTGATAGCACAACAAAACCCAATGGAAGGGACTAGTCTCCCGTCGTCCATGATAACTGCACCAACAGGACCTAATGATGAGAGACTACCATATGCACCTTTAAGAAGAGCTCAACGCAGAAATGCCAATTGCTGAAAACACAGAGCTTTCCTACCTGAAGAAAAAAGACACCTGAAAGAGGTAGAAAACATAATTACTCCAATTTCTAAGGGCATAATCGATGATCTTGCATGAGAGAGACTTACACTAGTTTGCCTGCCATAGAGGACAAGTTTGAGTCTACTACAGAGTCGATGTTTTTGGCAATTACACATGAGCTTTGTGTAGGTTACCGGACATGCAACACTGAGATCCCCTGACAGATACAAGACACAGGAGCATTTATGGAATGCCCAGAATGTAACGTCCTCCACTTAGAGCGTTAGAGCACTTTGGAGGAGTATACATCCACTGATAGTGGATTTCAGACTACTGAACACTCAGTTAGAGAATCATACATCCTATTAGATACAGAGACAACACAAACATGGATTCCTGAGGATATTAAAATGAGGAGGTGGCCCCAACAGCTGTAAATGGTTACCATGGCAGAATTTGACAAGACGAAGAAAGTAAAAAAGAGAGAGTTTTAATTCTATGAAGAAGTTTAAGGAAAATTTGTCAACATAATGGAAGTTCTAGAACTGTGCATCAAAGTCTTTTCTGAAAGTGAAGAAAGAAGCATTCTTGACTGCGTATTTGACCTGAGAGACAGAGGTTGTGCTGGTCAGCTAATAGAAAGAGCTTATTCAGAACCACGAAAGTGGATGTGTGGAAAAGGAAGGATAACCATCCAATGTGGTTGTTGCTATAATTTCACCAATGATAAGGAGGGGAACCCCTCGAGGATCTTAAGACAGAATGAGGTGGATCCATTGCCTTCTAATTTAAATTGGATGATAGAAAGGATGGTCATATGGAGCGTGCCGCCAATGGACTGCATTCAAAGTAGTTATATCATCAACATTTATGAAGAAGTAGACTGTATTCCCCCACAAATAGATCATCATGATTTTCTCAGATCTTTCTGCACGGTCTCGTTCATGGGTAAAAGAGATTTTTTTTTTTGGAAAGAAATCAACATCGTTGGACCCAGTGAGTTCAGGGGATAAGTTGCAATTCCGTTGCTGGTGGGTTTGGTAGTAATTTTAAAGGGAAATGGAGCCAATCTAGAAAAGAACTGCACAGAGTTTCCATTATACTAAGAAGGATAGATGACAACAATATGCCATATGGATTTTGACCGGATCCAAAATTGGAGGAGCTACAGCCATAGGAGCATGAGATGGTTGTACCTCTAAGTACACGCAAAGAGAAATCCTTGTCCTGGAGCGTGGCTTAATAGGTCAGCATGATCAGGACCTCATCCCACAGAAGATAGACAAAGAGTTTTTATCACCTTTTGTACTGTGTCAGAGCAGTATATATGATATATACTCAGCATATGATGTTTCAGATGCATTCAACATGATTGTCTTATTTGATGCTTTCAACATTTATTCAATCTCCAACACCTGTTTGAAGCAGCTTAATGAAATTTCTTTTAAATTTTGACATATTTGTCAAATTTCCTTTTTATGAGATGGATAAAAAAGCCACAAAACCGTACAATGGTTCTAAACTACAATGAACAAAGACAAAACAATAAAAAAATTGATGATAACAAAATTTAAATAAAATATTGACCAAAGGAAAATATGTTGAGATTTTCAAACCTATTTTATATTGTTTTTTATGATATTGCACTTTAAAGAAGGGTATTTTTGATGTTTTGTTGCAGGTATGATGAATTATGGTCATTGGAGCAAAAAGATGCAAAAACGGTGCAATTTGGAGCAAAAACGAGCAAGAAATGAAATTTTGCCCTGTCACCTTTCGATAAGTCTTTTGATGCTTAATCTCTTTTATAATTATTACATATTTTTGAATGAGATTAAACTTTAAGAAAGGTTGGTTTTATGCTTATTTTTTAGGGCTATATGTTAGGAACACAACGCAACTGAAATGGGGCGAAACGGAGCTAAAACGGAGTCAAACGGAGCGAAATGGTGGAGCTGCGCAGTCTGCTCGCTGACGGCGCCAAAACGGCTCTAACAGCGATATTTATTCAAGAAGACCAAAAAATGATAGAAAAGCTCACCGACGGGGCCCTCGAGCCCACTAACGGCCCCCGAGACGACTATGGACCTACTTTTGGCGGTTATGGGCCAAAATTTAACGTATTTCGACACTTTTTGAAAGGGTTCTTGTGGAAACTCCACAAAATTCATCCCTACACTTTAAAAGAATGAAATTAGGTTAGAAAAAGAGGGTTGTGTGTGAGAGGAATGTTAGGAAAAATGTGGAGAAAGTTTAGGATTTTTAGAATAAGAGTAGAAATATAGATTTCTACCCTTTTGGAGAGATTGGAGAGGAGATTTTGAGAGAATTTGTAAAGAGATATTCTAGCATTGCATGGATCGGTGGGAGACTTTGTGGAAGAGATTTTCTTCATTCTTTCAAAGGAAAAAGCTAAATATTGTGTTCTTCATTATCTTTTACTTTTGTAAACACTTATCTAGTGGATTTACTTTGACAAAATGATGTTTCCATTGTGTTTTCTTCGTGCTTTGTGATGGGCTTCTCTTACTCTCTTCTTGTTTGGAAATAATAGTATGAGAAGATTATAACATTGTTTTCATTTTACTTTTCTTTTGTAATGAGTAGAATTCATGTTTAGGAATTTTTGATGCATGTTAGAAGCGATTTTAATTATAAATGTGATGGTTTTTACTTGCACTTTATTTACATTACAATAAAGGCCTGTTGTAATGTTGAAATTCCTTGTAATTGGATTAAGACCCGAGAGGACTGTGTAATTCTCAACAAAGTAGAACTACATTAAGATTCCATGGATGGTTAAGTTCATGGGAGTTGAATGCAAATAAATACGGAAATATACTCTGATGGGTGTAGAATTGGAGATTTTAGGGTGACAGACTAAAATCCCCAATTCAGTCCTATTGTTTTAATACTGAAGCGGAGATGTTAGCCCTCGGCGAGGGGAATGTGGGAGCTCCGAAGACCGAAGGGGGAGTCGGTATCATCCCAGCCTAGCCACGAATTCAGTAAACAAGCATAGGATTTGTCAATGTTCTTTATGCTTGGACCAAAGGGTAGAGAATAGGATTGCTCCTATTTGGAAAATATCATATTAATGCATATCATTCCTTTACGTTATCCAATTCATTACATAAGAATAGTAGTTTTTAATATCTCAAAATTCTCCAAACCAATTCCTCCAAAAAGGATTATCTTTAGAATTAAAATTTGCATTAAGTTATAGTTACTATCTTTACATTTAACACTTACATTTAGGAGTAGTTGCTAAATAAAACATCATTTTAATCGAGATTCCAAACTAAGAACTAATTGTAGTAGATTAGAATTTGACTAAGGACCTCTTTCCTCGCTTCCCTGTGGGATCGATAAACGGGACTCCACTAGAGCTCTGTATTACTTGAGTGATATGTATACTTACGTTTGAAATTGTGACTTTACAAAATCATTATAAATATATAAATCTGGTTTCATAAATTCTTGCATATTAAAAGTTGCATCAATTTTTTAGCGCTGTTGTCGGGGATTTAAATCTTCTAACAGCGGTATCAAATTCTTGTATTTTTAAGCATATATAAAGTCGTTGTCAAGTTTTTGGCACCGTATTCTTGTATTTTTAAGCATATATAAAGTCGCTGTCAAGTTTTGGTGTCGTTGTCGGGGATGCTTTGGTAAGAACTTTAGGAGAATTTTAGTTAAAGTAATTAGGCTTATACCTGGAAAACTGTAGTTTCATAAAAACTATAACTGCTTTAGTATGAAAAGTGTTTTTTGTATGAAAAAGTGTTGTGAAAAATCTGCTTGTGTGAAAAAAAAAAGTGTTTGTGAAAATATTTTGTTATGCTGAATATATTGTTTATTTTCTTTGTTTAATTGTTAATGTATTGTTTGTTGTGTTGCGTATGCGAAACAAAGGATCTGCAGGACTTGTGCCTTATGATCCTGGGTTTAAAAAAAATAAAAAAATAAAAATACAAAGAGGACTCGAAAAACTAGAAATGGAAATGGAAAAATTTCAAGATAATAACTTGGAAAATCATCATACTTCATTGAGGGATTACGTAAATCCTACGACAGATGAAATTCATTCAAGTATACAAAACCCTGTCATAGAAGCTGACTCGTTTGAAATAAATCTAGAGATTATCCAACTGGTGCAGAACAATCAGTTTGGGGGAACTCCTTTGGAGAGGAACTCCTTTGGAGAATCCCTATTTACACTTATCAAATTTTATATAACTTTGTGCTATATTTCGTTGTAACGGTATGTCAGACGATGCTGTCAGATTAAGGATTTTTCCTTTCTCACTAAGGGATAAGGCTAAAATGTGCTTATACTCATTAGCACCCGACTCTATTAAAAATTGGGAGGAGTTAACTCAAAAATTCCTAACTAAGTGTTTTCCACCTTCAAGGACTACTAAACTTAGAAAAGATATTATCTCATTTTGTCAGTATGAAGGGGAATCAATATACGAAGCCTGGGAAAGATTTAATGAACTCCTAAGAAAGTGTCCACATCATGCTCTGCCTGTTTGGTTAATCATTCAAACTTTTTATAATGGGTTAGTAGAATCCCTTAGGTTTATAATTGATGGTGCTGCTGGTGGATCATTAATGTCAAAATCAATTGATGAAGCATATGCATTAATTGAAAAAATGACTAAAAATGAATTTCAATGGCCCTCTACAAGGGTAAATCCTAAAAAATTAGCCAGTGTTCATGATTCAGGTGTGATTACAATTCTTGCATCTCAAGTTGCGGCAATATCAAGGAAGTTGGAGCAATTTGGAATGAACCAGCCTCAGCTCACTCCAGTAAGTGAGGAAAGTTCATTAGGGCATATGATTGATTTTAACTTATCATGTAATGCTTTAAATACCATAAACAACCCGTACTCTAACTTTTACAACCCAGGTTGGAAGAACCATCCTAATTTTAACTGGTGTCATACTACTGACGGTGGAAACCAAAAATGGCAAAATAATCATGCAAATCCTAATGGAAGTTGGAATAATCAGGGGAACCCAAACTATAACCTTCATATCCACCGAACTCTAACAATGATCAATAATTTGAGAATAAGAAGATGTCTATGGAAGAAGTGGTATTGTAAATGGGAAACCCGTTGCAAAGTCAAAATGCTGCGATTAGAAATATAGAGAATCAACTGGGAGAAATTGCTAATTCACTTAGCAATAAACCCCAATGAACACTTCCTAGCAACATTGAGATCAACCCTAAAGAGAACACTAATGAACAAGTAGAAGCTATCCAATTAAAAAGTGAAAGAGAGATAGAGGATGTGGTTAGAAAAGAGAAAAACGTTGTGAGAGAAACAAAGGAAACTAAAAGACCTGAAGAACATGTTTCTAAGAATCTGAAAAAATTAATATCTTCAACTAAAATCAATTTAAAAAGACCACCACCTCCATTTCCTCGAAGACTTAGACAACATGAGTTACATAAATAATTTTCAAATTTTCCTTTCACAAAATCTTAATAGTTCATGGACATACTTAAGAAGTTAACAAAAAATATTCCTTTCACTGAAGCTTTGAAACAGATGTCAAGTTATGCAAAATTTATGAAGGTGATATTAAACAAGAAAAGGAAATTTGGGGATTACGAGACAGTTGCACGAAGTGAGGAGTACAACGCTATACTTCAGAAAAATTTTCCTCGAAAACTTTAAGATCATTGTAGCTTTACAATTCCTTATGTAATTGGAAAAAAAATATGTGGAAAAGCTTTATGTAATTTAGGATCGAGCATTAATGTGATGCCTCTATCTATATTTAAAATGTTAGGTTTAGCCGATTTTTCTCCCACTACTATAACTCTTCAGTTAACTGATCGATCTATCATTTATCCAAAAGGGGTTATAGAATATGTGCTTGTTAAAGTGGATAAATTTATCTTTCATATGGATTTTATTATATTAGATATGGAGGAAGATAATGAATATCCCATTATTTTGGAGAGACCTTTCCTTATTACTGGACAAGCTATGATAGATGTGCAAAAAGGAAAGTTAACTAAGAATATTAATGACCATGAAACCACATTTGATGTTTTAAAGGCTATGAAATATCCAGCTGAGAGAAATGATGCCGATTTTTTTTAGATGGATGAAATTGATTATCTAAGGAAAAACTATTTCCAGAAAAAATTGAGAGTAAGTGAACAGATGAGGTCGAAATGGGCTTTCATGATGAGTCTAAAATGTTTTTTAAAGAAGACTCTACGTACGTTCAGGAGAGGTGTGAAATGATGGACGTTACAAAAATAGTAAACTTTTAATTCCATCTATTGAAAAATCTCATGACCTTAAAATGAACTTACCTCATACAATTTTAAAGCCTATCTATTTGGTGAATTCATATACACCACCAGTCTCTATATCTTCATATTTGACTCAATCACAAGATGAACTTTAATTGAATGATGAAATCAGTAAAAGATCTCCTATGAAAGAGTTATTCAAAGTCACTGAATGGCATATTCCATGGTATACAAACAAAATGTGTGAGATTTAGATGTTGGGGCAGATTATTAACGCAATTTACAGTTACCCCACAGAAATTTTAACTAGTGACTCGAAGATAAATCCTAAGGAAATGACTTATGAGCAATTTAAAATTATTGAACTGATATTTAGAAGAGAATTCAAGGATTTGTTTCAAAAGAGCTTTGAGTTGAGAGATAAGGACAAGGAAATTGAAAGATCAATGGAAGAAATTCCTGAAGAATTATTTGAAACAGAATAGTAACATAGAAGATATTGATCTAGAATCTGAATTATCTAGAGAGAA
>NW_018219706.1:114714-143463 GCF_001263595.1 Phalaenopsis equestris | reverse complement strand
TGAATCAATATGAAAAGGAAGAGCTGAAAGAAAAATTTAAATTCAAGGACTTTGTAGGAATCCCTGGATCTGGAAAAAAATGGGCTATTGATCAAGGATTACTTAATTGGAATTTTGATCCAGGTGGAATCATTTGTCGGGCTAGCAACGTTAAATCAAACACTTTATGGGAGGCAACCCATAGTTATTTGTATGGTTTGATTTAGTTTGCTTAAGAGTCACGACTGTTAGTGTTGTATTGTGGTTGCTTTAGTGTGGATTAGTGTGGATTGATCTATCTGTTTGCTTAATGTTTGGTAGATGTTTGGATTGTTAGTGTTTTGATTTGCTTTTTGTGTTTCATGAGGGAGATGATTCATTAAATTCTTATTGTGGTTAGACTTGTATGTTATCTTGTAGTATTTGGATTGACGAGTCCACTATAACTCGGGTCTCACCGGACTTGAGTTTTACAAAGGACATTATGAATTTTTACACCGATAGTTCCATCTCAATTTTGTTACTTCCTTTATTGGACTATGTTTTCATTTGATAGGAGTCGCGAACCTATTTGATGAGTAATTTGTGGATGATCTTACACTATCCTTATAACTGCTAGAGGTGCTTAATTATTGAGATATGGTGATGTCTGGTGTTGGTGCTCGAGAACCAATATATCAGGGATAATCTTATCTTTAGGATTATAATCTATAAAATCATTTATAAGAACCCAATATGTTTGTGTAGGGATTCCATTAGAAATTGGAAGTAAGTGAGATGCGATGAGATGGAGGAAGAATTGACCTCATTTCTCATGTTTGTGTGTTTGTTTTTGTGTTACAATTTATAACAATTGATGAAAATTTTTATATTTCAATGTTGATCCATGCTATGCTAATTAAAAGTTTATTTAGTTAATTTCATTCTAGCATGTTTAGTTTAGATTTACTTTCTACTACATGTTTTCTATCCTAATAAATAATTGCATATGTTTTTGATAGAAATTTGTGGTAGATAGAATTTCTAAACTGTTTTTCTTCCTACTTATATTTTCTGCACTAAATGCACTAAATATACTTATATTTTCTGCACTAAATATTATACATGGTAAAAATCAAGTTTGGGGGTAGGAAGAAAAATGAAATTTTACAGTGAATATACTTCCTTTTAGTTTAATATGTTTTAATGCATGTTTTAAGCTAGATTTACTTTCTTATGCTGTCATTCTATCCTGATTATGCATGTATATAAATTTTATAGGATATTGCAGTAGCTAGTAGATTTTTGTACTTATTTCAAAATTTCATTACCTAACAAATTCTCTAATGATTTATATATATAGAAAGCTCCTAATGTTACAGACCAGATGAAGTAGAAATTTTGAGAAGGACTGCAAAAATTTCAGAATGATGAAAATGCCTAAAATACTGAGGTATGATTTATATTTAGAATTTTGCTTTCCACCTATATCATTCCATATTGAAAAATTTAAGTTGGGGAAGGGAAGATAAAGATTAACTATTAGATGTTCTCAATTTAAATATTTTAAAAAATTATTAATATGATTTTATGTGGTGAATTTAATTCAGATAACTATATTTTGTAGATATTTAAGTATTATGGTAGATTTAAAGGAATCTTTTTGTAATGAAAATTGATTTTGTAGATTAAGATATTTAGTATAAGAGAATAAGACTATAGTTAACTATTTAAAGTAAAGCTATATTTTGAAGTATTAAGATTGAAGTATTAAGAATGTTGGAAATTCATTTGAGAAGAAAAGATTGGGGCTCAATGATGTAAAGGCTATGAAAAAAAGATTGGGGCTCATTTGAGAAGTAAAGGAATGCTTTGAGTTTCAAATTTAGGGAAAAAAAGATGATGTTCAAAATCATTACAGACTATCCAGATATAGTAATCCTCACTTAAAAAAAAGTAAAAAGAAAGGATTACCAACAATACCTAAAAAGAAAAGAAAAAAATATATAGGATTGAAAGAAATCCAAATAAAAAGAAAAGAAAAGAAAGAGAAAAAATACAAAAGTGAGGAGAAGCTTGAGGAGATGTCTAATAAAAAATTCACTTCACTGTACCGAACTAAAGGGAAAACCTAAATACATTCCTGGACTTATATTTATGGATTAGCATCTTTTACTAGTAGTGTTCTCATGAAGTTCTTATCATTTGAATATTTTAAGTGACTTGATATTACAACATATAGTCATTCTTGAAATGAATAGAAAACTAGAACTCTTAAACTTGATGATTAAATATTCTTGTATCTATAGAGTTAAATTAATTACTTGATTTTTTTATAAAAATCTCACTACAATATTTACTTAAATTAAACTTATAGTATTTATGAATTAAAACTTTACTACAATAGATCATAACTTTTATATAGTACTAAAATTACTTGAGCACAAGTAATAGTTAACTTTGGAGGATTTTGACCAAAGGAAAATATGTTGAGATTTTCATACATATTTTACCCTACTTTTTTATGATATTGCACTTTAAAGAAGGGCATTTTTGATGTTTTCTTGCAGGTATGATGAATTACGGTCATTTGAGCAAAAAGATGCAAAAATGGTGCAATTTGGAGCAAAAACGAGCAAGAAATGAAATTTTGTCCTGTCACATTTCGATAAGTCTTTCGATGCTTAATATGTTTTATACTTCTTGCATATTTTTGAATGAGATTACACTTTAAAGGAAGGTTATTTTCATGCTTATTTTATAGGGTTATCTGTTAGGAACACAACGCAATTGAAATGGGGCGAAACAGAGCTAAAACGGAGCCAAACGGAGCGAAATGGTGGAGTTGCGCTGTCTGCTCGCCGACGGCGCCAAAACGGCTCCGATGGCGAGATTTACCTGAGAAGACCAAAAAATGACAGAAAAGACCACCGACGGCCCCCTCGAGCCCTCCGATAACGCCCAGGATCGACCTCGTCGGCGGCGCCCGGGATGACTATGGACCGACTTTTGGCGGTTATGGGCCAAAATTTAACGTATTTGGACGCTTTTTAAAAGGGTTCTTGTGGAAACTCTTCAAACTTCATCCCTACACTTTAAAAGAACAAATTTATGTTAGAAAAGGAGGGTTGTGTGTAAGAGGAATGTTAGGAAAAATGTGGAGAAAGTTTAGGGTTTTTAGAATAGGAGTAGAAATGTAGTTTTCCACCCTTTTGGAGAGATTAGAGAGGAGTTTTTGAGAGAATTTGTAAGGCGATGTTCTAGCATTGCATGGATCGGTGGGAGACTTTGTGGGAGTTATTTTCTTCTTTCTTTCATGGGAAAATGCTAAGTATTGTGTTATTCATTATCCTATGGTTTTGTAAACACTTATCTAGTGGATTTACTTTGACGAAATGAAGTTTCTGTTGTGTTTTCTTTGTGCTTTGTGATGGGCTTCTCTTACTCTCTTCTTGTTTGAAAATAATGGTATGAGAAAATTATGCTGTTGTTTTCATTTTACTTTTCTTTTGTAATGAGTGGAATTCATGTTTAGGATTTTGTGATGCATGTTAGAAGCAGATTTAATTATAAATGTGATGGTTCTTACTTGCACTTTATTTACATTACAACAAAGGTCTGTTATAATGTTAAAATTTCATGTAATTGCATTAAGACTCGAGAGGGCTGTGTAATTCTCAACAAAATAGAATTACATTCAGATTCCATGGATGGTTAAGTTCAGAGGATTTGAATGCAAATAAATAAGGAAATGTACTTTGATGGGCGTAGAATTGGAGATTTTAGGTGACAGACTAAAATCCCCAATTTGTTCCTATTATTTGAGTACTGAAGCGGAGCTGTCAGCCCTCAGGCTAGGGGAACGTGGTAGCTCCGAAGTGAGAGCCGGTATCCTCCCAGCCTAGCCACGGATTCAGTAAACAAGCATAGAATTAGTCAATGTTCTTTATGCCTGAACCAAAGGGTAAAGAATAGGATTGCTCCTATTTGGAACATATCATATTTAATGCATCTCATTCCTTTACATTATCCAATTCATTACATAAGAATAGTAGTTTTTAATATCTCAAAATTCTCTAAACCAATTCTTCCAAAAAGGGTTATCTTTATAACTAATATTTGCATTTAGTTATAGTTACTATCTTTACATTTAACACTTGCATGTAGGAGTAGTTGCTAGATAAAACATCATTTTAATCGACATTCCAAACAAAGGACTAATTGTAGTAGATTAGAATTTGACTAAGGACCTCCTACCTTGAATCCCTGTATTACTTGAGTGATGCATATACTTGAGCGATACGTATACTTGAGCGATACGTATACTTGCGTTTGAAATTGTGACTTAACAAAATCATTATAAATATATAAATCTGGTTTCATAAATTCTTGCATATTAAAAGTTGCATCAAGTTTTTGGCGCCGTTGTCGGGGATTTAAATCTTCAAGCAGTGGTATCAAATTCTTGTATTTTTAAGCATATATAAAGTCGCTGTCAAATGTCCGTTTGAGAAATTAACCAATGAAAATTAAATTTTGAAAATATATTTTGATAATTAAATTTTCAAAAAACAACAAGAAAATAAAATGATAAATTTGTTGAGTTTGTTTATGTTGAGTTAGAGGTTTCTTACTCTTAGCTTGCACCGTACGACTGTCCTTGTCTACACTAATTTCCTCACATCCCCGTAGAGTTATATAATCTGCACAAAGTTTCACAAATTTTCCTCACCAATGTATATCTTCACGTGTCACATATCTATGAGATTAACACCACAAACTCTCTACACTATATTCATGTTGTTCTTGGGATCAATACCTAACTTCTAATTCCCTTGGAGATTAGTACCTAAATTTTGATTCTATTCCTGGGATTGATACCTAAATTTCAATTCCCATCTAGAGGTCTATACATAAATTCTGATTCCTTCCATTCGAGATCGGTACCTAAATTTCGATCTCTTTTTTGTATTGATACCTAAATTTCAATTCCCATCTTGAGGTCAGTATCTAAATTATGATTCCCTTCTTTCAAGATCAGTTCCTAAATTCTGATTCTCTTCCTGGGATTGATACTTAAATTTTAATTCCCATCTAAGTATCTAAATTCTGATTTCCTCCTTTCGAGATCGGTACCAAAATTTTGATTCTCTTTCTGGGATTGATACCTAAATTTCAATTCCCATCTCGGGGTTAGTACCTAAATTCTGATTCCTACCAAAATTTCAATTCTCATCTCGGGGTTAGTACTTGAATTTTAATTCTCTTCTTTTGAGGTCGATTCCTAAATTTTAATTCTCTTTCCAAAATTGATACGTAAAATTCAATTCCCATCTCGGGGTCAGTACCTGAGTTTTGATTTCCTTCTTTCGAGGTTGTACCTAAATTACGATTTTCTTTCCGGGATTGATACCTAAATTTTAATTCCCTTCTCAGAGTCAGTACCCAAATTCTGATTCCCTTCTTTTTAGGTTGGTACCAAAATTCTAATTCTCTTTCCAAGATTGATACCTAAATTCAATTCCCATCTCCACTTTTAGGGTAGGCTTAGACTTCCTATTCCCATCTCCACCTTCGGGGTAATGTTAGAAGTGTTATTCTCATTTTAACTTTCGGGGCCAGAACTTAAATTTTGATTCTCATTTCCACCTTCGGGGTAGGCTTTGACTTCCTATTCCCATCTTTAAATTCAGGATAGGCTTAGACGTCCTATTCTCATCCTTACATTCGAAGTAGGCTTAGACATCCCATTCCCATCCTTACTTTCAGGATGGGCTTTGACGCCTTATTCTATTTTTTGCACTTATTTTTTCCACTAAATCTGGTTTCCTCACGTATAATTTCATTTCATTAAAATTTTAAATTGAAATCCAAACATTCTTTGATATATTCAATTTGAATTGAGTCTTTTCTGGGATTGCTAGTTTTCCTGACGATTGTCCCCGAAATCTCCTTTATTTTCCCCAGCAAGAGTATATGTTACTCCCCAGTAAAACAACTGTCAATCCATTCTACAGTTTGTTCTAGGTCCGTTGACTTAGAAGTTTTTGGTAGTTTTGTTGATCTCGTCTGTCAACACCAATATGTGTGGTGTGCTTGTCCGACACACCACATCTATTGGCCATTTGTTGACCTCATACCTCATTTTTTGGTTGAGGTCTAGCTTTCTCCTCTTTAGTAGCCTAGGTTCTAGCCATAGGACTTCCCTATTGATTATTCCTAGAGGACTCGAAAAGGAACCCTTGCCAATATAAATTCTAAACTCTTCTTTGCTCAACTTGAAGTTCCACATATTGGTCCGAACCTCTAGCACTTAATATGTGAGATCAATATGAGGGAGCTTAAGGGGCATCCCCATAAGATTTATTGGTCTTAGGGTTGACCCTGGGTGTTGGTCCAAAGCTAGTTCATTTACTTTCACTCACATTCACTGACAACCCTAAACCTAAACTTGTTGACTTTAATCCCTTGATCTTTTGGGAGACTCATGTAGATGGTCCATTAGACCCACTAGCTCTAGGCTAAGGTCTAGCCAAAACCAATACAAAGAGGACCAAAATGGAGATTCCATTGGTCCATGGCTCAAATAAGGTGTTGGCACCTTCCTTTCATCAAAATTCCAAACTTAGCCTTTTGCCCCCCAAATTTGCCCAATTTACAAAAACACCCCCAAATCTGAAATTTGACGAAAAGTCCCAAAAATACCTAAACTACCCAATTTTTTTTCCAAAGTTATCTCAAACCATTTGAAACTATCCAAATAGCCAAAATTACCAAAATACCCCCAGATCCAAAATTACCAAAATACCCCAGCCAAAATTACCAAAATACCCCCAGATTTGCCAAAATTACAAAAATACCCTTGGTGGCCAAAACTTTTACAAAACCTTCAAAATCATGTCAAATCTCCTCAAATCCAATTTGGCCACTTCAATTGAACTCAATTAGATTAATTTTACCAACATTGAGCAAAAGCCCCAAATTATTTCATCAAGTTCACCTTAAATGTCCATCAATTTGACCCTAATTTCCCCAAATTTCAATTCTAAATTCAAATTAATCATGATCAAACACAATTAAAACCAAATACAAATCCAATTGACCCACATTTGAATCCAATTTCAACCCAAATCAAAAAGCCCCAATTTGCTTTAAAACCTAAGTCCCACTTAATTGAATGCCAAATCCTTCCAGTAGCCTCAATTATGCATCATAAACTCTTTGAAACATCTCCACAAACCAAATTCAACACTCAATTAACCTTGGTCAAGCTTCAATTTCACTCAATTCCAACCCAAATCCAAAATTCCCAATTTTTCCCCAATTTAGCCATGTGCCCAAATTCCACAAAATTGAATGCCCTAACCCAAAAATTGGCACCCAATTATTGTTGAAAACTCTTTATGACATTCCCCTAGACCATTTTTTACTCACAATTTGGACTTAGCCCAACTCTCACCAAACCCAAACCCAAGTCTAACCCAACATCCCTAAATTGACCTTATCCCATTATTTTCCCCCTCTCGTTCCCATTGTGAGAGCTCAATTTTTAGTTCAAAATTTCTGTTCAAATCAGGACATATTTCACCACACCTCCATAGTCCACCATAGTTCAATTCAATGTGACCACACCATCGCCAGAGTGAGAGGAGTTGATTCCCCACAAAAGCCCCATCCTAAATAGCCTTTAACATAGCTCTAGACAAACACCTAAAATCCACTTTGATTAAAATCATATCTAGAAAATTCATCAGTGCCTAGGACTTCATCTGGAGGTTTGTTGGGCCCAATTAAAGCTTCCACAACCATCTGATTGAGGCCTCACCTCTCAGATAAAAGTATTGAACCTCAATCCTAATCTAAGCCTATTTTGGTTCTCCATACATATTTACTATATTTCCATACCGTATAAGCCATATAGATATGCTCATCTTGAATAGGTGAAGGTTTAGAAACAAAACACAGGTGATTTGGTTAAGTCTCGATAAAGTTCTTAAGGTTTTAGTGTGAACGATTCTCGGGTTTGAACACTTGGGGACTATGACTGGGATCCATCTGATCACACATTTATTCAATGAACAAAGGAGATCGACCCAAAAGAACCCTTGGAGCAAAAAGGTAGGTCGTGTAGCAACTGATGTGGCTGGCGACATCAAATGGCAAAGCGTCGCATGCAAATCTCGGAGCGGACGAGGTTGCACTGGCGTTGACTGGGTTAAGTAGAAAATTAGGCTTTTTTTGAATTAAATTAATGTCTGATCTATTAAAATCATAACTTTGTGTAAAAAAATCATAAAAATAAAATAAAAATACACTCCTCAGAGAACAGAGGAGAATAATGTGGAATAAAATAAAAGCTGTTTGAAGACTCTCTGATTTTAAATGAATTAAATACTCTCTGGAGTATTTTAATTCATTATGATCAAGGATTTTTCACCATGGCATGAAATTTTTGAGGTTCCTTCCTTATGATAGAGGCAATGTCCTCTGAATTTTCCAAGGCCAGGGGACATCTCTATGTCTCTAACCCTAATTTTCAAGCTAAGATGACTATTTTGGCTTATTTTAATTTTATAAATTAAATAGAACTTGGAAAATTATGAGAATAAGTTTAGTAATTTCATTTGGTCGGAGAAGTTTTTAAAAAATGTCATGATGATTTGAATTATTTTGTACATTTCTATAGTTAAGAGTGCTTAAGTTGATTTTCTTAGAAACCTTACGTTTTGTACAAAAATAATTATATTAAATTAAATACAATTGGGAAAATTATGATAAGTGTTTTGCTGAGTTCCTTGTGATCAAGGGAACTTAGGAAAAATAAAACTTATTCTTGAGAAAATATTTTATTTTTTATCTTTTTTTTAATTTAAAATATTTAGAAATAATTAATAATCCCAAAAATACCAAAATATTTCAAAATGTGTCTAATTGTTCCCTAATCACTTAGAACTCATTAGGATATTTTTCTTAATTTTTCTAAGTTAAAATAAAATTTTAAAAGCTTAAAAATGAATTTTTTCTTATTTTCCAATTAAAATAATTATAATAAATAAATTAAAAATCATAAAAATACAAAATTTATTTCTCTCAGTCCTCTGAACTCAGAGAGGTTTAAAAAACTATAAAGATAATTTTGGTAATTAAAACATTATTTTACATTTAATTAAAATATTAAAATTGATTCTTAATTAAATAAGAATGAGAGGAATTTAATTCAAAAAAATCATGGATTTTTTTCTAAGTGTCTCTCTGACCTAAGGGGGCCTCTAATAATTTTCTGATGAATAAAAACTTTATTTTGGATAGTTAAGTAAAATCAACTTTGAAAATAATGCCTTTTAAATTTAAATAATTATTTAATTTAAATTATATTTTAAAAACCCACATTTTCTCCTTTAATGTATTAGTTGACCAATGGAAAGGACATTTTAAATTATCAAAGTCATTTGAGCTTTGATTAATAAGTTGTGAGGTGAAGAGCCCCAAAGGCAAAAGGGTAACATTATATTTTGGTGCCTTAATCAGAACCTAGGATTAATAAAAATTTAGGATTAATTAAAGGGAAAATGAGTAATTTTGATCATAATGAACATTTTTTGATGATTGAAATACAATGGGATTAAAAGGTAGGAACTCACTTGCCCCCTTTTCTATAATAAGAACTAAATTGTAATTTCCACGATTATCATGATTGCAAGTAAATCAAAATTAAATGATTCTCAAGTGATGGTTGTCATTCGTCACGACCTAAATCTCACATCTTCCAGGCAATTTGCGTGATTATTTCACACGAATGTATGTCCTAATTAATAAAAATTGATAGGATAAAATATTTAAATATTTCTCCTCTAAATTGAAGGCATAACATAGGATACGTTGGGAAGTCACTAAGGTTCTCCTCAGGATCTGTGACATCCCCTAGTTCGTCTTATTTTGGAGTAAAAGTAAATGTTCCAAATTTGCGTCATTCCCCTTTCACACATCTCTGTCCCATCTCGTTCAAAAGTTCTATTCCTTTGAACTCTTTAAAAATAATATCCCCTAATTTTTATCAAGAGTTTTCTTAGGTGACTTTGGTTATCTAAGATGTAATTAACTATAAGGGCTTGCCTTTACAAGAAACTTTCAAGAACCCAACTTAATAGAAACCATATTTAATTTTCTATATTAAATAAGGTAACTTGTTGGCTTATAAATAAAATGGTTTTGCAGATCAAACGAATGTAATATATTTTATAGTTTGTTTGATTGAGCCTCATCCTCAAGTCTTGTATTTCTCTTCTAGGATAGATACATAGCTTGAGTAAGGCTCTATTTTTCTAAAATTATATATATATATGTAAATTAAATGTCCCTTTGAAGCGAGCGACGGGATCTCGATTCTGGTGACCGACAGCTTCCACAGAACAACCCCCCTAAAAATAGTGCTCACAATAGATTGGAGATATACAACAATTTACTACGCTACAGCTAATGGTTTGGCCAAAGCTTCAACAAAAGCTTGGTTCAGATTTTGAATAAGACATTGATTAATAGGCTGAGACAATGGCAAGAACCATTAATAGAAGCTTTATGGGCCTATCATACTACATACTGAAGACCGACACGATCAACACCATTGGCTCTAATATACAGTTTTGAGGTCGTACTACCACTTGAAGTGTAGCTTCCTTCTCTCACGGTTGCATTAGCAAACAAAATAACAAAAGAAGAAAATGCAAATATACGACTTGAAGAACTTGAAAGTTTAGAAGGGAAGCATCTATAAGCTCAACAAAATCTGTAATTTTATCAAGAAAAAATGATACAGGCCCAGGACAAATTAGTTTTCCATAGGACATTTCAAATCGGGGATTTGAGTACTTCAAAGACCTATCCTCACTTACCAAAAAATAAGTGGAAAATTCGAACCGATTTGGGAGGGCCCGTATGTTTTTGAAAAGACATATTCTGGATCAGTTGGTCGATTGTCAGGGAGAAAGAACTTTACCTCCAATCAATGGGTGATATTTAAAAAAATATTATGCCACATGAATAAAATGGCTTGTTTGTAAACTGGGGAGAATAATAATAACATAAATCTGAATTTCTTTCAATATTACCTTTTTGAGATTTCCTTCTTGCTCACTAAACATGTGTTTATGAGCATGACTTCTTAAATCAAATTGAATGAATCCTCAAGCAAAATTTCTTAATTTTACATTAATAAACTGAACTAAAATCTAGTTTTACATGTTTACAATAACCTGTTATTTGTAGGAAAAAAGTCAAACAATAGGCTTTTATTCAATTTTCAAAGTGGTGTATGTTTGGCGTTGGACTGCCGATACAATGAAAAAGGATCAAGAATTCATTTCGACATTGATATGACACAGGTTGAGTTACTTCATAATAGACTGTTGTTGTCTTATGTAAATAAAGAAGAAGCACAAGGGAAGTTACCTGTAATAGAATTCAAAATCCAACAACATGGTATAACTAAAGAAAAAGTGAGACCGATAGGACAAAAATGAAAAAATTGACGCTAGAAAATTGAAATCAGTGGTAGTTGCTGTAGCTCAAGGGGTCATGGAAGCATTTGTTGTTGGGATCAATAAGATAACATCAGGATTCAGAATTGACTCAGACTCAAAGACAAAATTGTAACAAATGACTCAAAAGGCTTGAAGAAAAAGAATGATAAGACAGAGAGCCTATGGATGAGAACAATGAAGAATTTCAAATTCTAATTCCATAAAATACGCCTGCAGAAGTATATCCTATCCTAGCTATTGCAAATTTGGATTCTGAAGAAGGAGAAAAGATAGAAAGTATAATTTTTGCGCTTAGTTTGTATGTATCGGTTCTTGACCTTACAACATCATAAGAACTAATTGATAGAGAGATCATTTCTGAAGAAGAACAGAAGTGCATTCAAACTATCAAATGAAATTACCTTGAACAATTTAATTGCGTTGATGACCATACAATCAACTTACTTGAAGGTATTCAGTTAGTCACTAATGTTTTTGATGAAGATGAACAAGTGGCTATCATCGAGCATGTGATGGAAGCATGTGACCATGGACGAGCAGGATATTTGAAAAGTAGAACATACTTCGAATCTAATAAATGTATATGTGGCAAAGGATTAGTGAGTATCCAATGTGGATGTTGCTATAATTATGCTAAAGATAAAGATGGGAACCCTCTGGGAATCTTACAACATGAACAATAGACCTGATGCCTAGAATAATCTTCCAGATCATCAAATGACTCGTGGCTTGGAACATAATGCCATCTACTTGTATTCCTGATAGTTGTATTATTAATATCTATGAAGAGGGAGACTGCATCCCACCACATATTGAGAGTAAAGATTTTTGAAGACCTTTCTATACATTATCATCATTGAATAGATGCACCATCATGTTTGGAAAAGAAATACAGATAATAGGTCCAGGAGAATTTCCCAGTTTGCATCAGATTCCCATCCCACGAGGATCAGTGTTAATCTTACAAGAAAATGGAGCTGACATAGCCAAACATCGCATACCAAGTGTGGACAGACAACGAATCTCAATAACATTACTAAGAATGCATCCTAAAAAGAGTCTTGTCGGATATTAACCCATACCAGAGCTTCAAGGACTGCGACCTCTGGAACTACCATGACCCTGTGAAAGTCTGAGCACTCGAGTTATACTCGATGAAATTTTTTTCCAAGAGTATCTCTGAGTGTAGGATATCCATGGATGGTCTAGTAGTATCAAAGATTACTGATATAACAAATAGATGAATCAGATAAATTTTGCTATGTTTTGATGACAGTCTTGCATGATGTTTTGTTTGTGGTATATGATGTAATTTTAACATCTTTTTTATTACTATATGTCAACTTTTGAACTGAAATAAAACTCTAGTATTGTTATAAAGACAAATCCTCAGCTGTTGACGATGCATGTGCCGGTCCAAAAATGTCAAAATTAAAACCTATTGTTAAAAATGACACAATTAAAAAAAAAAATAAAATTCAAATTCTATGAAGTGACATATGAATTGCATCTTGACTTGTGAAATCAAACCCACAGCGAAAAGTTCAAAATAATTATACATTCCTTTTTGTGTGTTACACACATCTCTCTTTTTTTATTGGATGTAAAACCTTCCTGACATAGAATGATGACTTTCCTTTAACTTTTCCTTTGGGGAAGAATATAATTATCCTTGCATTCCTTCCCAAAACCGACGTTTGACATCTTTAAGAGATGGTATAAAATCTCCTTTGATGGAATATGGTATCCACTCACTCTCTTATTATTAGATGTAAGACCTTCCTGACATAAAATTATGGCTTTCCTTTAGCTTTTCCTTTGTGAAGGAATATAAGTCTCCTTGCATTCCTTCCCAAAATTGACGTTTGACGTCTTTAAGAGATGGTATAAAACCTCCTTTAATGGAATATAGTTTCCACTCTCTCTCTTGTTATTGGATGTAAGACCTTCCTCACACGAAATTTTGGCTTTCCTTTAAATTTCCTTTTGGAAAGGACATAAGTCACCTTGCATTCCTTCGTAAAACTGACATTTGACATTTTTAAGAGTTGGTGTAAAACCTCCGTTGATGGCATATGGTATCCAGTTTCTCTCTTGTTATTGGATGTAAAATTTTCCTAACACGAAATTATGGCTTTCCTTTAACTTTTTCTTTGGGAAAGGATATAAGTCTCCTTGCATGCCTTCCAAAAACTAACATTTGACATCTTTAAGAGATGATATAAAACCTTCTTTGATGGAATGTAGTATCCACTCTCTCGGTTGTTACTAAATGGAAGACCTTCCTGACACAAAATTATTGCTTTCCTTTAACTTTTCCTTTGGGATAGGATATAAGTCTCCTTGTATTCCTTCCCAAGACCGACATACTGACATTTGACACTTTTGAGTAATGGTATTAAATCTCCTTAAGTGGACTATGACATCTTTTTTCTCTCATACTATTGGATATAAAACCTCTCTGACATGGAACCCTAACTTTCCAATAGTTTACCTTCTCCATATGACTTCTTTATAAGTCATGACATTCCTCTCTCCTGCAAACTTTAAAATTGCTTTCTTCTTTACCCATATTGACAAAATGAAAACTTTATTAGTTATCTAGGCTATTTTGGTCAAAGCTAATATGTGTGGCAAACTTATTCATTATTCTACACATACTCGGGCCCATTTGTTGACCTCACTTATGTAAGAGTCCATTTTAAATGACATTCATAGACCTTTTGGAAAAGGAAGTCTACTAACATTTACTCCTTAAATTTCATCAAGGGTTCACAAACCCTAAAAGTTAGGATAAAACCTTAGTGAATCTTTTTAAACCTAAATCCTCATAACACATTAAGATGATCACTTAAATCATAACGAACCCTAATTTAGAGTCATGGGAACAACTGGACCATTTGGTCAACCCAAACACCAAATTGGTCAAACTAGACAATTTGGTCAACTCAAACATCAAATTGGTGAAATTGGACCATTTGGTCAACCTAAACATTGAATTGGTCAACTTCGACCATTTGGTCATCCCAAACACCAAATTGGTCAAACAGGACCATTTGGTAAACCCAGACACCAAATTGGTCAAATTTGACCCCATTGGTAAAATTTTGGTCAAAATGGTCAATCTTAGACCCAATGATTACCGCAATGACCATTTGAACAACCTTAGACCCAAATGGTCTATACATCGCCATATGGTCAACGTGACCACCATGGTCAAACCTTTTGGTCGACATAGAAACCAAACTATTTTACCAAATCCAATATCCCCATGAATAACTCAACCATCAAATGATCAAATGAGTCATCATGGTCAAACGTTGGACCTAATTTGTCAACCTTGGTCAAATGGTCAAACTTGGTCAAACTCGATAAACTCAGCCATTTTTGGGTCAAAACATGATCTTTTAATCAAATTATTTTATTATCTTAATTAATTAATCCATTTGTTAATTAAAGGGGTAAAATTTAGGTTTATTAAACCTAGGATTTAAGTCCTAAAATCATGACTTAAGCCCATGACAATCTAAGCCTAAGGCAATCCAAACCCACGCTTCGCACCTAAACCTTAAACCCAATCCATGTTTCATTTATAATGGGTCACCCATGACCCATTAATACCCATTATGACATGGGTAGCTCATTTAAAGCCATAAACCTACAATTTTTTGAAAAAAATCAAACATCAGCTTGTGAGAAGTTCATGTGTCATTCATTCTCAAATTCTTATAACATACTCTAAGCCTAGGTGGATGGGTCAGAGCCAACTCATCTATGGGATCCTCTCCACTTCATCATTCCCAAAATGGAATGAAGCTAAAGACATAACCAAATCCTTGCCAAAATCCAAGGTTATGGGAATGATTGAGTAAGACACAACAATGGCTATCCTTAGCTAGAAAACTTATCATCAGCCACCATGCCCCTCCAATATATTCCAAGCTCCATAACAGCCTCTAATGGCTATAAATGAGCCAGCCCGAGACCCCCATGAAAAAGGAACCAGAGATACAAACTTGTAACCTTGAAACTCTCAACACAAAACTTATTCCTTAACTCTTAAGCAAATAATCCACTATAGTTTCAGACTCTAAAACTCACTAAGAAACCCTAATTTCCAACCCCAAAATTAGGCCATGTTTTTTTGTTAGCAGAAAACCTACCAAAACTTCAACTCAATTATCCTAGAAGCTTCCTCAACACGAAAAGGTTTCCAATCCAAGTTGTCCCTTCCTATAGCCTCTAACATACTTTAAGCTAAAACTGTGGACCCATTTCAGGAAGAACATACTCTGACCCAATTTCATTCCTAATTAGATTCAAGAGGAGCTTTGCAAGGACCTAGCAATCATCTGTATAATACTTGATTGAGGCTTCACCTCTCAGAGCTAGGTATGGATAACTAACCCAAATTTTTGCTCGAATTTGAGACATTGTGAAGAAGATCATCACACCATGGAAAATGTCCATATGGATGTGTTCATTACAATGAAAAGAAATGTCGACACTATTTTTGGGTGTGGAGTTGCCGGGTCACCGAAATGGATATCCCGATGCCCGACTTATATATATATATATATATTGGTGAAAGGAGTTGCTTATGACTCCCTACATGTTGAAGTAAAGAGGACTAGTACAGACATCAGAGAGGGCTGGGGACTTCACAAATGGTTCAAAATAGGAACCCAGGAAATCCCCCAAAAAAGCTAGTGTCATCCTAAAAAAAAAGAAACTACAATGACTCAATAGAATGCATCTGCCCCCACATTAATCAGTTATCTTTGTAGACCATTCTGATGTGAGGGACATTTAGTATATCTCCTTACAGTAGGTAAAGCAGAGCAGGTGGAGGGTTGACAGCAACTTCAGTCTCATTAAAGTGTGATCCAAGTTGGGCCAACCAGTTTGCAGGCTGGTTACCTTCCCTATAGACGAAAGTGAACTGAATTTGTATCTTGCTAGTGAGATCTCTGATTTTGCTTATCCAATAAGAGTAGTGTCAGGGAGTCTCCTCCTCCTGATTTAAAAGGGGAATACTCACAACAGAATCAACTTCCAGCCAAATTTTATTCCAATTAGCCTTAGTGGCAAGGTTGATTGCCCATTGATTACCCAATACACAACAATGAGTTCAGTTTCAGTGGCATCATTGGCCATGACTGGGGTATAAAAGTACAACAAGCACTTACCCAAATGGTTTCTGTAGACACCTCCCACACCAGCTCCATCTTTAGTAAAGCTTCCATCAGTGTTAATCTTCACAATAGGATGATTTGGTAATTTTGCATGAGAGGTGGACAAATTATGGAAGATCAATTAGAATATCAAAATTTGTTTTTCTTCTGCAAAAAATCAAAATTTTATTATTAGTGTTCCCAAAATGAGTGAAGCCAGCAAATTTTTTAATCAGTTTTTGAAAATTCTTGTGAACCATGGGTTCAAGAATAACAATGCACCACAGTTTGTATTTATATATAATTTTAATAAAAACTCCACACCTCAGCTCAAGGACTGGATCTCTGAATACACCGGATTTTGTTATGCAAACCTCCCCATTAAATATCTTGGAATACATCTACTCAAAGGCAGAACTAGACAAACACAATTCCAGGATGTCATTGATCAGATCAAAGCACAACTTGTACATTGGACTAACTCATTCCTCTCTAATGGTAAGAGGATCGCTATTTTAAGGAGTATTCTCACTGCAATGCCTTCTTATCTACAAATGTTCTCCATGAAAAAGGGTACTCAAGGCTCTATTGGAAGGATCTTCAATAAATTTCTCTGGTCTAAATTTCTAAATTTCTCTGGTCTGGTCAAAGAAAGCAATTTCATTGGCTCCCTTGGCAGAAATTATGTAAACCTTTGCAAGCTGGTGGGCTGGACTTCAAAGACTTCCAACACCTGGGTTTCATAAATTCTCTAGTCACAATAAAACTTCCAAATTTTTTTTTGGATTTTTTTAAGCAATATGCAAATTATTATGATTATTTAAATTATTATGATTATTTGGATTTTTTTAAGCAATATGCAAATTATTATGATTATTTTATGCAAATAATAGACACAAACTTGGAAAATATGGATCTCTGTTTGGAGGACTTCTCTAACTTTGGAAAAATTAGAGAATATCCCCCATGACAGAGGCAACAACATGCTAAAATATCAAGCCAAGGTAAAATGTCTAAGTGCATGGAGAGTTAAAATACTCAAATCAGTATTTAATTAAATAAAAATAAAATATTCATCAAATAAACTTCAAACTATTTTCACATTGTTGTTTTCTATTCACTGAGCACTAGAATTTTTTTATTTTATTTTTGTGATTTTTCTACACGAAGTTATGAATTTTTGAAGGTAGGAAGCATTTTATTAATTATTTAATTCCTTATTTTTCTACTTAAATACGCGGTGCCGCGTCATCCTTGATGTCTCCAAAGCTCCATGCAGCATCTTCTGATTTGGGGCCGCCATCTAAGTCAGTCCACACTTTATGGACCATACTCCCATCCGGCGCAAATAGAGCCCTCCATTTGATACACGCGCGATCCAATTGTTGTGGGTCATCATCCCCAAATAGGGTAACCCGAGAACCATTCACACTAAAACCTTAAGATCTCCCTCTAGACTCATCCAAACCTCCTCGAATTTGATTCTATGGACTCGTTTAAGTGAGACAAATACATCCATATGGTAAACATGACATTAAATCAACTCCAATCAAATGGAGAATGAAATTAGGCTCGGGAAGAAGGGGAGTTCAATACTTTTTCTCTGAGAAGGGAGGCTTCAATCAAAGGTGCTCAACACATTCATGAAGGTCTAAGGAGGCTAAGGATTAAGCCTCTGGTCATGGTGAGAGGTCTAGACCTAAATAAAATCAAGGCCGAACTTAGGTGTTGATCAAAGTCTAGTGTAGAGGCTCTCTGTTATGGAGGTCATAGGGCTTTGTCTTCTTTCACTATGATAAATGTGTGGGTCAGTTTAATTTAATTTTGTGCACTATGGAGGTGTGAAGAGTTTTGTCCTATCTTTGACAAGTATTTGAGCTCAAAAATTGAACTCCGGCAAGGGGAATTAGGGAAAGTAAGTGGTTGGGTTGCATTGAAGAGGTCTCAAAGAGGCTATGGGAGAAATCTAGAGGGGTCTCCTTGAGAAACATTCAGCACCTCTCTCTTGGCTGTGAAGGGACCATTTTATAGGCATGGCTGGAGAGGGGAGCTCAGGGCCTGGTCATGGGTGCAAATGTCTGCCTAGGTGGTGGGCTAAAAAGCTCAAAGGTTTGATTTTTGTGAGCTGGCCCCTAGAGTTAAGATTGGGTTTGATTAAAGGTTGGTGGCTCTCAGTTTGGCCATTTGCTAGCCACCAAGGAGGTTGGCCAGCCAGGGAGTGGTCACTTCTTGGCTCGTGAAGGTCAGGGGGTGGCTAATGATGATTAACTCCCTATGATAATGAATGATGGAGGAGATTTTGCTGTTAAGGCCTAAAAAAGGGAATGAATCCCTTAATTTGGAGATCCATTGATCCATATCATGATTTGATGGATTTAATGTGGTTAATCCTGTTCTTTCGGAGGAGCTTAGTGGATGTGGAGTCATAAAGTTGGTGGCTTTAGGGTGGTTAGGCCAATTTTGGTGTAATGGGTTCAATTTGGGTCCAAATGGAAAAAAAATGGGTTTAGGTTAGGCTAGTCATGTAAATTAGCCAAAATTATTGATCAAAATTGTGTATATTATTGTAATGAAGATTCTTGGTGAAGGATTAAAATGATTTTGAGTTCAATTGGGGGTTCAATTTGAAGGACTTTAGAATTTTGGTCACTATGGGCATGTTGGGCTTGACTTGTGTCTAGATTGGGCTAGGCTTGGGCTAAGTCAAATTTTATTATTGTCAAATTTTATTACAAATTTTATTATTTAAAATGGTCAATAGGAATTTCATGAAGAGTTTTCAACATAAATTGGGTGCCAATTTTGGGGTTAGGGTATTAATATTGGTGAAACTTGGAGATATTGCCAATTTAGGGGAAAAGTGGGGCTTTTGGACTAAGGTGAAAATTAAATGAAATTGAGGCTTCACCAAGGCCAATTGAAGGTCAAGTTTGATGTGTAGGATTTATATTAAGGGTTTTCAATACAAATTGTAGCAAATTGAGTAAGCTATGGGGTTCAATTAGGTGAGATTAAGAATTAGGTGAGATTAAAATTAGGTGAGATTAAGTCATGTAGCCAAAATTGGTGGTTTGACCTAGATCAAAATTAAGCTCAAAGCATGGGCCAATTGAGCTTCAATTTGGTTTAAATTGGTTACATGGAAGGTAAATTTGAGTTTAGGATTAAAATTGGGGGATATTGGGATCAAATTGATGGACATTTGAGGTAAATTTCGGAAAATTGGGCCTTTATAGGCAATTTGGGGGTTTTGGTCAAAATGTCAAATTGGTCAAATTGGGTCCAATTGAGGGATCCAAATGGGTTTTGGAAAAATTTAAGTGATTTTGGAGGTTTTAGGAAAGTTTGGGGTGTCAGGGGTATTTTTGTAATTTTGGTAATTTTGTGGGTATTTTGGTAAATTAGTCATTTTTTTGGTAGTTTTGGGTTATTTGGGTATTTTCAAGTTGAATATTTTGGATAGAATTGGGGAGCTAACCACCATAAATAAGCTATAGACCAATGGAAACCCCATTTGCATCCTCTATGTACTAATCTTAGCTAAACCATAGCCTAGAGCTAGTGGATTTAGGGGACCATCTGCATGAGTCTCCCAAAGGATCAAGGGATCAAAGTTAGGAAAAATTAGGTTTAGGGTTGTGAGGGATTGTGAGCGAGAATAAGTGTAATGAGTGAAAGTGAGTGACTTAGCGCTAGACCAACACCGAGAGTCAGTTTTAAGCTCAAGCAGTTCTATGGGGACTCTCCTTGAGCTCCCCCATATTGACCCTACCTACTACGTGCTAGAGGTTAGGACCAATATGTGGAACTTCAAGTTGAGCAAGGAAGAGTTTAGAGTTTCTAATGGTGAGGGTTCCTTTTCTAATTTTCTAGGAATACTCAATAGGAAAGTTTTATGGTTATAACTTAGGCAACTAAAGAGTAAAATCTAAACCTCAACCAAAAGTGAGGTCAACAAATGGACCCCCAATAGGTGGGGTGTACTGGGCAAGCGTACCGCGCGTATTGGCGTTGACCGGTGAGATCAACAAAACAAGCGCAGACTCTTAAGTCAACCGACTTAGGAGATGTAGAATTGTGTGTGCTATTTGTTTCCACTAAGGAATTAGTAGATGAATATTTGATAGAAATCAAGAAGTAGGAACTCTCGCTGGGGACTGGAGAGTGGATTTGAGTTATTAAGTTTTAGGTATTCATGGAGGTTGGGAATCAGTATGTAAGAGCTGACCCCGAGGTGGAAATTGAAATTTAAGTATTGATTCCAAAAGGAGAGTCAGGATTTAGTTACCAACCATGAGAGGAGGGAATAAAAATTTAAGGACTGATCCCAAAATGAGAATTGAATGTTAAGGATCAATCTCAAAAAGAGGATTGGAAGTTAGCGATCGACCTCAAAAGGAGGGAATCAGAAGTAAAGGATTGATTCCAAATATGAGAATTTAATGTTAAGGATCAATCTCAAAATCAAAAGAGGATCAAAAGTTAGGAACCGATCTCAAAAGGAGGGGATCAAAAGTTAAGGACTGATTCCAAAATGAGAATTGAAATTTAAGGATCAATCTCAAGAGAGAGTCAGAAGTTAGGGACCAACCTTGAAAGGAGGAAATCAGAAGTTAAGGACTGATTCCAAAATGCGAATCGAAAGTTATGGATCAACCTCAAAAAGAGAATCGGAAGTTAGGGACCGACCTCAAAAGCAAAGAATCATAAGTCAAGGACTAATTCCAAAATGAAAATTAAAAGTTAAGGATCAATCTCAAAAGAGGATCAGAAGTTAGGGACTGATCTCAAAAGGAGGGAATCAGAAGCTAAAAACTGATTCTAAAATGAGAATTGAAAGTTAAGAGTCAATCTCAAGAGAAAGTCAGAAGTTAGGGACCAACCTCGAAAGGAGGGAATCAGAAGTTAAGGAGTAATTCCAAAAATAAGAATTGAAAGTTAAGGATCAATCTCAAAAAAGAGGATCAGAAGTTAGGGATTGACCTCAAAAATAGGGGGAATTAGAAGTTAAGGCCTTATTTCAAAATGAGAATTGAAAGTTAAATATCAATCTTAAAAGAAGATCGGAAGTTATGGACCGATCTCAATAAGAGGGAATGAGAAGTTTAGGACTGATTCCAAAATGAGAATTGAAATTTAAGGATCAATCTCAAGAGAGAGTCAGAAGAAAGGGACCAACGACCGACACCTCAAAAGGAGGGAATCAGAAGTTAAGGGCTGATTCCAAAAATGAGAGTTGAAAGTTAAGGATCAATCTCAAAAAGAGAATTGGAAGTTAGAGACCAATCTTAAAAGGAGGGGGGAATCAGAAGTTAGGAGTGATTCTAAAAATGAGAATTGAAAGTTAAGGATCAATCTCAAGAGAGAGTTGGCAATTAGGGACCAATCTCAAAAGTAGGGAATCAGAAGTTAAGGACTGATTCCAAAAATGAGAATTGAATTTTACAAAGAGTTTGTGTCATTGTACCCATAGATATATGTCCTGTGAAAAAGGCTGACATTGTTGAGTAAAATGTATAAAATTTTGTGAGGCTTTGTGTAGCATGTGAAATTTTACAACGATATGAAGAGTTAATGTACACAAGGATAGTCGTGCCGCATGAGCAAAGAGTAAGAGACACCGGAGTCAAGAGAATCAACTCAACAGGTTTATTTTTTTTTCTTGTTATTTTTATCATGTTTAATTTTCAAAATATGTTTTCCAAAATTTAATTTTCGTTGGTTGATTTTTTTATTTTTATTTTTTTTAAAAAAACAGAGTTTTTTTATTATATTTTTTATTATCATCAAATTTTTATACTTCTGTTCTTTGTTCATTGTAATCTCAAACCAATGTATGGTTCCTGGCTTTTATCCATTGCACAAAAAAGGGCAATTGAACAAATAGACAAAATTATAAAAGAGATTTTATTAATCTGTTCCAATAAATGTTACAAATTGAGTGTAGGCCAAAGCCTCAAAAAGTACAATTATGCTGACTACATCAAAGTAGATCCAAAAATCAAAGTAGCTACATCAAAGTAGATCCAAAAATATCCCATGCCAAGTACATATCATAGGCTGAGTATGTCTAATCTGTTGTAACAAAAATGTAGTAAAAAGGAATTCTCTGAGTGTCTGTCTTTGGTGAGGTAAGCTTCTGATCGAGCTGACCTTCTAAGCCGCGCTCCAGGACAAGAGTTCCCTTTGCTTGTGCTTAGAGGTGCAACCCTCTCATAGCTCATATGACAGTAGTTCTTCTAGCTCCAGGTCTAGTCAGAATCCGTATAGCATTCTGTTGTCATCCATCCTCCAAAAATTCATGGACACCCTGCGGTGTCACACCCCTAGAATGCAATGTTTGGCGCGTCTACTCCATTTCATTTAAGAACTAGCACTGAACCAACAGGTAACGGAATTCCCAAGGACCCTCTGAATTCACCAGGGCCAATAATATCTATTTCTTTTCTAACTAGGATGTTTCTCTTGCTCATGAATGAGACCGTGCAGAAAGGCCTCACAAAGTCATGATAGTCAATGTGCAGAGGTATGCAGTCTCCTTCATCATATATGTTGATAATACAACTATTAGGAATACAGTCAGGTGGCAGTATGCTCCATCGAACCATTCATTTAATCATCCATTTATTCATGGGAGGTAGTAGATCCACCTGATCATGTCTCAGAATCCGAGGAGGATTTTCTTGTCTATCGTTAGTAAAGTTGTAACAGTAGCCACAATGTATAGTAATCCTGCCCTTTCCTCGCACATCCACTTTCTTGGCTCAAAATAGGTTCTTTCTTTTAGCAGGCCTCCTAGACCTCAATCTCTCAAATCAAAAATGCAGTCGAGAATATTTCGTTCATCACTCTCGGATAAGACCTTGGTGTATAGCTCCAATCCTTCTAATATGTTGATGAACCTACCTTGCACTTCTTCATAGAATTCGAAGTCCCTTTTGCTTACCTTGCTCATTTTGTAGTATTCTAGACAAGTAACTTGTAAGTTTGGGGGATTTTGATGCACAAAAAATATATGCATTTTTAAACCCATATTTTACATTTATTTTTGGTGATATTGCACCTTAATGGAAGGTATTTTGATGTTTTCTTGCAGGTTGTTGATTTTTAAAACTTAAAGAAAAAAGGAAGCAAAAAGGATGGAATTCGGAGTCAAAATGACATTTTTTAAGAAGTACTCAGCGCCGACCATGCCAAGGGCAGCGCCGACCACGCCAAGGGCAGCGCCGACCACGCAGAATAATAGAACAGCTGAAATTTTTACTCAGCATCGACGGCGCCAGACTAGCGTCGACAGCGCCAAAGGTGGTTCAGCCCTTATTTCTACATGGTTTGATGTATTTAAACGATTTTTGAAGAGTTTTTGGAGGCACCTCTTGGAGAACCGACCTTGGGCTTTATTTGGGGCCAAAAATCATCTTGAAGTGGACTCCTTTTCACTCTAAAATGTTCCACCACGCTCCATTTTTTCCAACGCTCCATTTTTTTCCACCACGCTCCATTTTTTCCATTCTTCATAATCTATCTTCATTCCACCACCATATTAGAGTCCATTAGTGATTTTTCTTTTATGTTTTAGATTTTGTGTGGTGAGGTTTAATGTGAAACTTTATGTAAAGGTGTTGGAGAAAGAGAAAGCTGAGAGATATCTTCTTTCTGCATTCCTAAGGAAACGCTACAAGGGATTTGCTTTGAGAAAGAGTTTCAGATATGTTTTGTTTGTTTATTAGTGTTGTATGAATTTTATTTTATATATAAAATTTTTGTTTTGTTGTGTCTTTCTCATGAAATCTGAGTAGTTCCCTTTATCTTTCTCTCTACTCTGAGATATGGTGAAATGAAGAGATAATATGATGTGCCAATATTAAATATAAAATAAATTGTGATGATTTTTCAACTATAAACTTAATTTACATTTCAATCTGGTCAATTGAATTGTTAAAATATGTTGTGAAACATATAATCCGGGAAATGGAGTATGAGTTCTACAACAGAGTGAGGATCACATTTGATTTCATGGAGGAGAAATTTGTTTATAGAATTAAGTACAAATAAATAGGGAAATAATCTTTGTTGGGTGTAGAATTGGAGAATCTTTAGGGTGACAGATTAAAATCCCCAATTTAGTCTTAGTGTTTAAAAACTAAAGTGAGAGTTAGCCTTCAAATGAGGGGAAGTGGGAGCCAGTATCCTCCTAGTTTAGCCAAGAATTTAGGGACTAAACCTAACATTAGCCAATGATTTTCTATGCACTGTATCATGGTAGAAAATTATTACTACTCCTATTTGACACAATACAAATTATAAACATTTATCTCATCTCATTTAGTCATAACCTCATTGTAGTGGGAATGATGCTTTTTCATATAAGAAATCTTCATTACATAAACATAGTTATTAGATTAGTCTTTACTTTTTCAACTTTAGACTTCTGTTTTGCTAATAGTTAAGTTCTTTAGTTTTGATAACATCTCACTATCCGAAATTAGTAGCAGTGATTTCATTTGATTTTCTGTAAATTTCCTAGTAAAACTTATCATTGCCAATTTACACCTTTTCTGTGGGATCTATATTTGGGGCTTAAATAAAAGTCCTTTATTACTTGATAAAGGTACGTATACTTGTGTAGAATCCCATTATTAGTTGGCTATAATTATATATATTTTACACAACTTAATTTTCATATAAGGATCAAGTTTTTGGTTCTGTGGGCACTGTAGTTGTGTCAACTTTATAAATCCTTACATATAAAAAATTGGGATCACAGGCTACTGGATTCTCTTGGACGACCTAATTACAGCGTCTGATCTTCTAGCGGTAGTACGACCTCGGACCCGTACACGAGCATATAGGGTGTGCATAGAGTAAGAGTCCTGAATGTTGTTCGGTAGGCCCACAAAGCTTGTAATAATTTGTTGTGCCAATCTCTTTTATTTTCATCCAGTGTTTTGTTTAAAATCTGTATCAATGTCTTATTGAAAGCTTCAACCAAGCCATTTGCTCTGAGATAGTAAATTGTAGGTATCTCCATTCTATCCCATGTCGTTTGACCAAATTGTTGATTTTGGTGCTTTTAAAGGCTGTTCCATTATCGAAAATTATTCTTCGCGGTACTCTGAAATGGTAGACAAATTGGCTTTTGAAGAATTGAAGGACATGCTTTGTTGTAACCTCTCATAACGGTACTGCCTCTGCCCATTTGAAGAAATAAACTATAGCGACAAGTATAAATCTGTGTCCTTTGAAGGATGGAGGGTCTATCCGACCTATTATGTCCATGACCCAACACTTGAATGGCCACGAGGCAATAATTGGGTGTAGCACATTTGAAGGCTGGTGCAAGACCACCCCATGTACCTGACACTGGTGACATCTTCTAGTTATATCCATGCAGTCGGACATCATTGCTGACAATAATATCCGAGTCTTTTGATCTTTAGTTTCATCTTCGGCTCTGACTGGTGAGCGCCACACAATCCGGCATGTACTTCTTTGACAAAATTCTATGCTTTTGTTTTGCTTAAAAATCATATCCACATCTAGTCAAACGATCTATTATAGAGGACAACAACTACTAGAGCGTATGACATAGCCCTTTTTGTAATGTGATGTGCTTCAAACTTGTCTTATACTAGCTTTACAGAATGCAAATATTCTATTAATGGCTTGCGCCAATCTTCATTGATATTCAAAACTGTAATTATCATTTCTTCTTCTTTCTTAAGCTTGTGTAGAGTTTTGAGGTCGATCCGAGATAAAACATTTCTCCCTTGTACTTTGATATCAATGGAATCCTCCGGGGGACATGCAAATTCTTTTGCGAGTTTTGCTAGGGCGTCAGCATGGGCATTATCTCCCTTAGGAATCCGGTAGAAAGTTACACTGGGAATCTGTTCCAGCAATTTCATCCTGTATTAGTGATGTTTCGCTAGTCTCGGTTTCAAAATCTTGTATTGTCCAGCGACTTGCTGGATGATGACTTGGGTCACCATAGATGGCAATGTCTGTTATATCCATCGAGATTGCCAACACTAATCTGGTGATTAAGGCTTCATATTCTGCTTCTTTGTTGGTACATGGCTCTGTCAGGTGGTATGAGAACCTCAGCATACCCTTATCTGGTGTAATAAAGATCAAACCAATACCTGCTTTGCCTGGTATAACTGTGCATGATTCTTTGTCCTTTCCGGATGACAAAGCTCCGTCAAAGTACATCTCCCAACATTGAGCAATAGAGAATTCCATTTGTAGTATCTACTCATCTAGTAGTTCATCATTAAGAGGGGACCCAGCTTGAAGTGGGTGTGCAGTAAGAAAGTCTGTTAAAATCTGTCCCTTGATAGCGCAGAAGAGAATAAAAGTTATATCAAATTGCAATAAAATCATCGACCATCTTCCTAGACGTTCAGAGAGAGTTGGTCGGGTCATCAAATGTGCAACAAATTAACTTTTAAAATTAGGGTAATCTTATTAGAAAGCATGTAATGTCTAAGCTTTTAGGCGTTAAAAATTAAAGCTAGATAATGTTTCTCAATAGTTAGATACCATATCTCCATCGGTATTAGGCAGCGACTCAAGTAGTAGAGTGTGTTTTCCTTACCCTCGTCATCGACTTGGGCTAAGAGGGTTTTCCTTACCCTCGTCATCGACTTGGGCTAAGAGGGTCCAAGAGAGACGTCTAAGGTCGTGGTATAAAGTATCAACGGTTTCCCTAGGATAAAGGCTGCCAAAATAGGAGGTGTCAATAAATATTTCTTACGGGCAAATGAGGGTAAAGAAGTTAGTCCATGAAACTAATGAAACTAATATTAGGATAGGACCTTGGAATATAGGCACTCTCAATGGTATATTAATGGAATTAGTTGATATTATGATTCATAGGAAAATTAATATCTTATGTATTCAAGAAACTAAGTGGGTTGGAGAAAAGGCTAAGGAGATTGATAATTTAGGTTTTAAACTTTGGTATTCTGGTAAGACTCGCACTAGAAATGTGTTGGTGTAATTATAGATAAGAGTTTGAAAGATAATGTTGTAAAAATTAATAAAGTTGGTGATAGAATTATAGCCCTTAAGATTATCATTGATACTAAGATTTTTAATATTGTAAGTGTTTATGCTCCTCAAGTAGGTTTAGATACAGGGTCTAAAGATAAATTTCGGAATGACTTAGAAGACTTAATACAAATGATACCTCTTGAAGAAAGAATTTTTATTGGAGGAGATTTAAATGCAGATGTCGGTAGAGTGGTAGAAGATTTCAGAAATATTCATGGTGGCTACGGTTTTGGAGTAACTAATGATTTAGATTTTGCTTTAGCGTTTGATTTTGTTATTACTAATACTTTATTCAAGAAAAGGGATGAACATCTTATTGCCTATAAGAGTGGATCGTAAAAAACACAAATTGATTATTTTCTTATGAGAAGAAGAGATCGTCGTGACTGTAAAGACTGTAAAGTCGTTCAAAATGAAAATTTAAATACCCAACATCGTTTATTAGTTTTAGATTTTAAGATTAAGAGTTGTAAAAGAAAAAATACTAAGACTCATCATTACAGAATTAGACGGAGAAACATAAAAGACATAAATAAAATTATTTTATGAGTAAAGTTCAAGATTTCAAAATTTGGGATATTCATGAAGAAGCAAATGTTATGTGGGATAAAGTAACAAACACTATTAAACAAGTAGCAAAAGATGTTCTTGGAGAATCAAAAGAAAAAAAATATTTACAAATAAAAAATAGTTGGTGGTGGAATAGTAATGTGCAAGAAAAGATAAAATATAAGAAGTTATGTTATAAAAATTGGTTTAAATGTAAAATCTTAGAGAACTGGAGAAAATATCAAACGGCCCGTAGGGAGTCTAAAAGAACAATCTGTGAAGCTAAAAATTTTACTTTTAATGTTTATTATAATAAACTAGATACTAAGGAGGGTGAAAAATATATGTATAAACTAGACAAACAAAGAGAAAAGAAACGTAAAGATTTAACTCAAGTAAAGTGTATTAAAGATGAAAATCAAAAAGTACTTTTCTTAGAAAAAGATATTCAACATAGGTGGGTGAGTTACTTT
>NW_018219706.1:92776-113790 GCF_001263595.1 Phalaenopsis equestris | reverse complement strand
GTAGAATTCAAGTTGGTTGGTTGAAGTGGAGGAATGCTTTGGGCCTTTTGTGTGATAGAAAAGTATCGCTAAGACTGAAAGGAAAATTTTATAAGACGGTGGTGAGACCTGCAATGCTCTATGGCATTGAATGTTGGCCTTTAAAAAAGAAGCATAATAATAAGTGAAGTGTTGCCGAGATGAGAATGATTAGGTGGATGAGTGGCTTTACACTTAGAGACAAAATGCGGAATAAATATATTGGTGATAGGGTTGGTGTAGCTCCTGTGACAGATAAAATTAGAGAAAGTCATCTTAGATGGTTTGGTCATATTAAACGTCGACCATTAGATGATTCGATTAGGAGAGTAGATGTTTTAATTTTGACTTGTGTTAAGAAAGGAAGAGGTAGACCTAGGAAGACTTGGGTTTATTGTATTAAAAATGATCTTAATTTACTAGAACAAAAGAAATTATGGCACTAAATAGGACGCAATGGAGAAAAAGGATTCATGTAGCCGACCCTACGTAGTGGGATTAAGGTTTTGTTGTTGTTGTTGTTGTTGTTGTCCTTGAAGGCCCGTTGACATTTCTTTTCCCAAAAAAATTTGGCATCTTTTTTAATTAATGCCGAGAAGGGTTGACACCTAACTGAGAGATTAGAAATAAAGCGTCTCAGATATTTCAACTTTTTTTGGAAGGAACGTAGTTGTTTCAAGGTTTTGGGAGGAGGCATTTCCAAGATAGCTTTAATCTTATCCGGGTCGATCTCGATTCCCAGATGACGGACAACAAATGCTAGAAACTTCCCAGAGGTAACGCCAAAGGCTCACTTTAAGGGATTCATTTATTTTACATTTTAAGGTCATATCATTGTAACCGTTGGAACACGATCCTTAAATAGTACAAATGGTCTATTTTTCGTTTGCTCTTGATGACCAAATCATCCACATAGCATTACACTTAATTTTGAATGAGATCATCAAAAATCTTTGTCATTGCACGTTGATATGTAGCTCCATCATTCTTCAATCCAAATAGCATCACTGTGTAGCAAAAAATCCAGATAGGTGTTATGAAGGTTGTAAGTGTTGCATCCTCTAGAGCGATCTTGATTTGGTTGTATCCTGACAATCCGTCCATAAAAGAGAAGATTTCATGTGTAGAAGCGATGTCCACCATCATTTCTGGTATCGGTAACGTGCTTTCATCTTTTGAACACACTTTGTTCAAATCTCCAAAGTTGACACAAACACGGATTTGTCTTCTTTTCTTCTTAATTAGGAAAATGTTGGCTAATCATGTGGGGTATTTCTCTTCTTTTACAAAGTTACAATCTATTAAATTCTTCACCTCAATGATGACTTGCTGCACTATTTCGAGGCACATTCTTCTTGGAGCATGTTTCACTGGGGTCATATCTTTGTCTACCCTGAGTTTATGAACTGTAACCTTTGCTAATAGTCCTGGCATCTCATCATAGCTCCATGTGAAGCTATCTTTGAATTTTGTTAGCAATTTGATCAATTGTAAGGATTCTTCATCGTTGACTAGAGAACTTATAAATGTAGGCCGGGGTTACTCTTTAGTCTCGAGGTTAATTTCCTTCAATTCATGAACAGTTGATTTAATTTCCTCCTCAAATTCTGGAGGAGCATCTTCTATTAGCTGATTAGTAAGGCATCCTCCATATCGAGGTAATCCCCTTCCAATTCCCTAGTAACAATCATACAAAATTCTGAATCATCGACTGGTCCGACTGTACCAAATCCGAGACCTTCTTTTGAGTTTGGAGTTTGACTTTTAACCTTCCATAACTTTTCAAAAAGTTGTAATTTATCTTTCAGTATTTGTTTTGAAAAATTCTCCTGTTGAATTAACTTTTGTACACAGGGTAAAAAGTAACCAAAAGGCAATTCCATTAATTCAATAGGATCATCATCCAAGTTTACATGATTTTCAAGATCAGTAGAGGTAAAAATACGATAAAACTTGCTCGGCTTGGAACCAACGCTACAGAATTCCTTGATCTTTAAACTCTTGACCTTTGAAGGAGAATTAGAGTAAGGGTCATGGTGTTCACATAGTGGTTTTTACGATCATACATCATCTCATATTCACTTTTCTCTGTATCTTCTAAGGATATCTCCTACTAAGGTTTCTTCTGTTTTATCATCATTATTTCATCTTCAGATCTGTCTTCATCATCCATTCAACAATTAAGTTGGCTTTTCCTCGTCCACGTCCCCGAACTCGACCTCGGGTGTGCAAACTAAAAGAACCTCCTCCACCAACTTGTTGCAAAAGTGCAAAAGTGTGGTGGAAGATCGCTTAAGCGAAGTTGAATGGCCTCCTCTTTGTGATTTTTCTAAATCTTCACTTTTATTTGTGATAATTTTGCGAGAGAAGATAGTTTGCTTTAGAGGCGCTTAGGAGGCAGCATCTTCAAGAATATGAACTTCATGAACTGAGAATGGTTGTAAATCTCCCTTGATGCAATGTTCTTGTCCTTCTTTACAGTACTTAATGCATCGGTGTAGAGATGATGAAACCATATTGTGTTCATGAATCCACGGTCAACCAAGTAAAGCATTGAAATAGGTCTTAGCATTGATGATATGAAACTTAGCGGTTGTTACAAATTCTCCAACCTTCCTACGTAATGTAATGGATCCAAGGGCTCTCTCTCCCTTTTAGTTGAATCCTCTAAGCATCATTTTATCGGCTGTAAGTTTTTGAGCTTCAATATCCAAATAGGTCAATGTCCGTATACACATCAAGTTGAGTGATGCTCCAGGATCTACTAAGATTCTAGACAACACAAATCAACCAATGTTGACGGAGATGAAGAGTGTACGATTGTGGTCGGTGATACCGAGCAGCAAGTCTTCATCTGTAAAGGTTACCCTAGCCTGTTCCTTCAACGAGCAAACTTCATCCAAGGATGTGCTAGCCAACTGTGCTAAACAAATCTCTGGGTCAAGCAAGGCTGTAATGAGAGACTCTCTCATCTCGCATCTCCTTTGATAGGACCAGAGCATCGTAGATGCTTAATCTTGCCAGCAACTTCCTAAGATGAGCTAGCACGTTGTAATCCACTTTATATGATCCTCTAATTTTCTCTTGGTTATGTGGTTCTTCTACTGGTGGAGGTGAAGGTAGTTCTTCTTGAGTATATATTTATTTTCCTTTATTGTTGGAGCTATTCTTGGGGATAATACTCTCCCGCTCCTTAAGTTCATATCTATAATTTCTTCTTCCTGAGATATCATTGTCGAATCTTCTGGTGTTTCTTCTTTGTTGGAAAGATCTAAGTTTATGACAAGCGGTGCACTGTGGTGCTCGAGAATTGGTTCCTCACTTCTAGTGATGTCGTAAGCGGTATCATCGATGTCTTCCTTACTATTGTTAGCAAGTTCATCGGACTCAAGCATGATTTGAGGATCATTTTAAAAATCAAGATCGAGGCTAGATTGGTCAAAATCAGTTACGTTATCACCAGAAACAGTTAAAACGTAGCCAAAGTCACAACCATTGTATTCATAAGACCCTAAAGGGGTAAACGATAATCATACAAAGTCAGGGGTTTGAGGATTTTCTTCCCTGAATCCAAAACAACTAATCTAGCAGAGGCAGCTTCTATCCTATCCCCCGTGCTATCAATCTTCGTGGTGATATGCTTCTTCTTCTTCTTCTTTGACGATGATAGTTCTTTTGGTGAAATCTTCATCTCTGGCTTGGCAGGCTGAAGACTCTGAACAGAGGCTTGTTTTGAAGCATTCTAGATTTAGTTAAATATTTTCTTGGATGATTTGCTCCAAACTGCATTCCATCCATCTTTTCCAGTATATGTGGAAGATTGTTTTGATGCATCCTGAATTTGGTTTAGGACACTCTTAAGCTTGTCCCAAGTCGTACTCGATCCATCTTCTCCAATATATGGATCAATCGGAGAGACTAGCTCAGTACAATCTTATTTATGGAATCTTTTTCAGGTTCTTTTGAATATTCTTTTGGGATCATTATATTCTCTTCTTTAATTCGCGAGCCAATCCTTAAAGATGAAACATTCTTCTATATTGTGCCCAAGCGATCTGTGGTATGGGAAATAATTTTGTTGATCTTTCTTATCGACCTCTTCGGGTTTCCTTGGATTCAATAGTCTAAAATTAGGCTTCTTCATCAAACTTCTGAACATTTTGGATAGACTTCAACTTTGAAAGAATACACCATTTTCTGTCATTCTGCCAAATATATTCATTTATTCTCTGTTCGGGATGATCCTCCTTAAGGCGGTCGCTTGTTGGACTGGCTACTTTGTTTCCGAGCATGTTGTGAAGATTAGCAAGAATTTTTTGGATATATCTTCTTTGGTTATTTTTATTTATCGATAGTCGCTACTGTTTCTAACATCTTTTCAAATACTCTGGTTGCCTTGGATTTCTCGTGAGAATCCATTTGTTTGATTTCTTCTTGAAGACTGTTGGCTTTACTAAGTAGCTTCTTGAAGGATTTGATGGTGAGTTCCTTGAGCATGAAAGCTACTGGCCCATGAATACTTTTGAGTAAAATCTTAATTACGTGATGGTTGATCCTGAAGCTGCTTATATGCAACAGTATAAAAATAATTCTGATTATATTTTTCACATTTTTCACTTAATTTCCTTATTTCGCAACAAAACCAAAAACTTGATCCTGAAGAAAAATAAGAATTTAACTTTTAATTTATATATATTGGGATACTACGCAAGTATATGTATCGTTATTATTAGGACTTTTTTATTAAGACCTGAATATCGAACCCACAGGGAAGATATGCAATATGCACTTTTTGGAAAACTTATTATTTTTAAAATGACAATTATTTAAACTAAATACATTTTCACAGTAAAGAAAGTTTAAATATTTTTTGTAATTTTAATATTTTGATAAAAACAGAACAAACTTGAAAGATACCTTAGAGTTTTTGTAGAAGAAAAGCACTAAACACTAAAATATCTTTTTCCTTATCATGAATCAGTAATAGGTATAGAATCAGTAATAATTATAGGAATTATGTTGTGGAAGTAGACATATTGTGTTGCGCCAAATAGGAGCAATAATATTCTTTACTCTTACAAGAGATGTTATAAAGAACACTGGCTAATTTAAAGTTTGAATAGTTCTGAAGACCAGCTAGGCAGAGAAGATACTAGCTCTCACTCTAGAGTTCCCTCAATTCCCTCTACTTGGGGGCTAACATCTGGTATCAGAACCAAAAACAATAAAACAAGTTGGGGGCTTTAACCTATCACTTTAAAGTCCTCTAACTGTACACCATTCAATGAATATTTTGATATTTATTTGCACTCAATCATATGAACTACATTCTCATCATACAACCTCATGTGATTCTTTCTGATTGTTGACTGAGACAATACCAGCACGGTTCTTACATGTTCTCATAACAAATTTTAACATCTGGATTGGCCAAATGAAGAAGTAAATGAAGTAAATGGATTTAAATCATCACAACTTCTTCCAAAATTAAAGATCAATACTCTCCACAACTTCCATCCAACACTTAATCACTTATCATTTTAAGAAGAAAGATAAAGAAAAATACAAAGAATCAAGATGAAGAAAATTACTCAGAATTCATGGAAAAAATAAAACCATACTTCATTTTGAAAGTAGAAATCATTGTCAAACCAACAACAAGTCTCAATTAAAATTAAAAGTAGTCCAAAACAAAAGATAAAAACTTATCTCAAGTCTTCCAGCAAACTCTTGAAGTTCCTTTGAATCTCTTCTCTTTAACAACACTCTCAATATAAAACTAGAATAAAAAGAATAAATATGTGGTGCCTCAAAATCTCTCCAACTAACTCCCCAAATTTAGAACTTTCAAAACATTCCCAGTACTTTTAGGACCCCTTTCAAAGTCTCAATCTCCTTTCTTTTATAATTCTCCAAAAGGTGTCTTGGTGTCTAAAAGATATCATGGTTTCTCTTCAAAATGTGTCTTGATTTGATGTATTTCCCCAGGAGATGCATCCTTTCTCAATAATATTCGTCCATGGTGGTTGTAAGCACCTATTAAGCCAATAGGTGCCTCAAAAACCTCTTCAAAATTTGCAAAAAAAAAAAAATTACTCATCCGATAACTGCCACTAGCGCTTAAGCGCGAGGCCTCTGCTGCTTAGGCGCGGCCTTCTTTGTTTAACTGGCGCTTAAGCGACGGATATGACGCTTAGGCTCCAAAACACTTTTCCACATTTTTCACCTATTTGCTCCAAATTTGATCCTTTTTCACTCTAAGAATTTTTCACCTTTTTACCTGTACCCGAAATAAAAACACAAAAATACATTCCATTAAAGCGCAATATCTCAAAAATAGGTATAAAATGTGTCATGTGTCTAAAAACACTATATATTTTAGGCGTATCAAAATCCCCCAAACTTAAAATGTTACTTATCCTCAAGTGACACATCAATCTTTAAAAACCAAGTATGTATGATATGTATATGAGTTACTTTAGGAGTTACTAAAATTAGATTTAGAAATATAGTAGTCGAATTTAGAAAAAAATAATTAGTAAAGGAGACCAACTTAAAGTTTTAGAAATTTTTAATGTTAAGAAATATGAAAATATGAGAAATATGAGTTTCTATCTAATTTTTAATGTTAAGAAATATGAAAATATGAGTTTCTATCTAATTTAGAATTTAGAATTTAGTTACAAATTTAGAATTTAGTTATTTTATTATCTCCACTTAAATTTTTTTATTAAAAATAATTTTACTTACTATATTATATCTATAAGCTTAACATTTTCTCAAGTCTTATACTTTAAAAAGATCAAACGTAGAACCAATTTTTGTTTAAGCACTAATCCTCCACTTACTCCTTCCTCACTTTTTCTTCTTCTCCTTTTTATTCTTTTTCTTTTCTTTTTCTTTTTTTTTCTTTTTGGGCAAGGATTACTATATCTGGATAGACCTTTAATAATTTTGAATTCTACTTTTCCTTTCCTAAATTAAAGTCTTGATACAAAGCTTTTACTTATAAACATAATAATAGCTTTGAAAATTATTTTTAATAAAAGAAATTTAAGTATTAAAAATAAAAATATAAACGTATTAAAATTAAAAGTCTAAATTTCTAAAATTTTCAAAAATACAATGTTTCTTACTAAAGATAGTTTAATCATTTTCTACCTTTCTACCCTAAAAACTTTTAACTTAAAGTTTTTCTTCATTACTCAAAATTTCAACTAAATTCTCTTACTCATTTCTAAAATCAAATTTTACTTCCCTATTATAACTTCATAAACGTGATCAAATTTTTCTTTTCAAATCAAATTCACTTGTAGTTCATTTGAGAAGATATAAAATTAAAGTTTTGAAAATACTTTTCATCCTCTCCAAACTTAAATTTTTAACAAACCCCTCCAAGACTTAAATTTTTAACAGATAAAACAGTTTAGCATCAAATATATATAAACAGGAATGAAAATTAAAATAACTGCTAACAGGAAGATGAAAATTAAAATAACTGCTCTCAGTAGACTCACCTCTAGATGTAGAAGCACGTGAGGTAGATGATCTAGATGTAGAAGCAGCAAACATCTCCATTCCATAAATCCTAGAAAATCCTCCTCTCCAGCCAAAAATAGAATGCTCATAATAAGTCTTAACATTCACCTTAGTGATGGGCTTTAGAGTTAACAACACTTCCTCCCAGCTATCATATTTAACTCCAGCCTGCTCACATAAAGAAAAGATCAAGGAAAGAAATCCCAGACGTGCAGTAGTAACGTTAGTGGCAGAACTTATGATAGTCTGACAAATCAAAGCTCTTATGTTGATGAGCTTTCCTTCCTGGATACAATAATTTAACATCGCTCTATCTCTGGTCACTTCACTAAGATGATTTGTTAATAGCAGATGAGCAGAAATAAAATAGTGCTAGGCCTTTGAATGTGCACATAACTTTGAAGTTGGGAAGTTGACTCTCCTCTCATTATTGATCTTTCAAAGTCCTTTTTCCAACAGTAAAGTAAGAAATAATCTTGTCTAACTCCACTTCAGTCGGACCATAATTTGCATAAAAACATAACGTATCAGGTGGCATATGATAAAATAAGTTGATTACTTCTGGTGAAAAAGGTACCAACTTTCCTCAAACTATGACTCTATTGTCTGCAGCCTCAGGGATGTTTGCATAGAACTCCATAACAACAGAAATAACCACCATAGCAGAGAAACATCAGAATCTTTCCCACTGTCAGCAAATGATCAAATCCTCTACATCTCCACGTGGATTCCTAAAACACCTCTCCTGAATTAGTTTTTATGATTGCAACGCATCACTGTACCGATCCTGAGCCTTCAAACTAACAAATTTTCTCAAATCGAAGTGCTCTTTCCTTTGCTCCTCTTCATTCTTGGTGTCATTCTACAAATTATATAAATTCCAGCAATAACTTCAAAAATCAAGTCTAAATTACTAAACTAAACTTCCAAAGTATAAACTACACTTTGCATGCAATTTCCATAGATCTTTTTCTCAGTTTTCTCCATGAATAGTGAATTTTTGAATTTCTCTAAATGTGCTCAAAATACATAGTGAAAATTCAAAATTTTTGCATAGAAGTAAAGCTCTTACCTCAAGGAACATGGATCGGCAAATTTAACTTGATTTCACCCAGAAATCTTCACTTTAGATGTCCTAGCCTTCCAAAATCGCAATTTTAAGAGGAAGGTGACAGGAGGCATAAAAATGGTGATTTTTGGGCCAAAATTTCACTTTTAACCATTTGTGAACCGATTTTCTTGAACCGGTGCTCGCGCGGTTAAGGGGGTGTCGCGCTCCTGCCTCTCAGGTTGGCTCGCGCTTAAGCGCGAGATGTGGCGCTTAGGCTCCAGTGCATGATTTTCAAAATTTTTAAATTAAAGTAAAATGCACTATTTGCCTAAGTAAACCACCCATAAATGGTCTCAAAGCACTTAAATGACTATTTTCAACTTCCTATAACTCCCCCCTCTCTCAAAATTTTCCATAATAACTATTTCAACTCGAGGATAAAAATAACACAAATTTTCACACAAACAAACTTATATTAATTCACAAAAAAGTAAAAATACCTTTAAACACTTAATTCTCACTCCAAATAGCCTTGGATGAGAAAATTTTCTTAAATACAAATACACAACAGTCATGTCACAATTAAACACATATAAGAATTCATAAATACTAAAAATAAGACTTAAACACTAAACCACTTGAAAACAACAACTTCTAACACAAACTTCTAACACAACAACAACTTCTAACACAAAAATTATAACACTAAACTTAATTTCATTCTTCATTCGAAGGAATAATTTTTTGTCTTTCATTAGTCTCTCCAGGAATATAGAGTTGATAATGCGGAAGGTGGTGATGAGCTCGGATACTATCTTCTTCAATCCACTTTGGCTTTATGAACATTGCCTTATTCTCTTCCTCTATATAAATTATGTGGCTAAATTGCATCTTCAATTTCCATCTAATATGCTCTAGATGTGCATGCAACTCAAGTACTTTGGTCTCCAATAAAGTCATAGTATTCTCAATTTTGTTGATCTTTTCTAATATCCTTTCAATACTAACGACTAAGAAACTGTTATACATCACTTGTGCACTTTGAGTAATGAACCTCTTCCTCATGGTTTCTTCCTTCCTTTTCAAATCCATCTCCCATGAAGACGTTTTCTCTAAAACTCACTTTCTCTTAAACTTTTAGGGCTAGAATTGATCTTGGGTGAAATTCCTTCACAAAACCCTTCTATTTATAAGCCTAAATCCTTCCAATAACTCCTAGACACGTTTAGAAACTGCCTTGGCATGTTTTTATAAACTAATTAACGGTTAAACCTTCTAGAATATCAATTTTGCACATGTGTTTAAAATGCAGCGCTTAAGCGCCGGATATGGCTCTTAAGCGCCAGTACACATTTTTTCCCTAGTCAACTTAACATCCAAATTGTCATTCTAACATTTCTTGGTCACTAAATTAAGTCTTAAAATATTTACTAACACATAATAGTTTCAAAAATACTATCCCAATTTTCTTAATAACACACAAAACAACAATCAAAATAAAATTACTGCGATAACTATGGGTTGCCTCCCACAAAGCGCTTGGTTTTACATTGTCAGCCCGACGTAACCAGTGCTTATTCTAATTCACCCAACATCATTCCATCACTAAGTTTATGCGGATCCCCTATAAAATAAGGTTTCAGTCTATGTCCATTAATTTTAAATATGTTCTCAGACTTAGGATTTTTAATATCCACAACTCCATAAGGATAAACTTTTATCACAACAAATGGGCCCATCCAACTGGGCTAAAGTTTGCCTGGAAATAATCTTAACCTTGCATTATATAGTAGAACTTGTTGTCCTGGCTGAAAATTTTTAGTAAGAATCCTTTGATCATACCACATCTTCATCTTTTCTTTACTTATCTCTTGAAGCTCATTTAATTGCAATAATCTTTTCTCACAAGCATCTTTCAAATTATTATTGAACACTTTAATTGCTCAATATAATTTATGCTTAAGTTCAACTAGTAAGTTATAAGCTTTCCCAAATATTAGCCTATATGGGGACATTCCTATAGAAGTTTTGCCTGCAGTCTAATAAGACCACAAGCATAGTCAAGTTTGACTGACCAATCCATTTTTGTTGGATTCACAGATTTTTTCGTAATTCTTTTAATTTCCCAATTGGATAATTCAGCCAAACCACTTATCTAAGGATGATAAGCAGTAGCAATCCTATGATTTATGATATTTCTTTAATAGCTTCTCCATTATGACGTTTCTGAAATGACTTCCCCCATCAGTAATGATAACTATCGGCATCCCAAATCTATAAAATTTGCTTGTTTTCAGAAATTTTGCAACACTTTGAGCATCACATCGAGGTAAAGCAACAGCTTATATCCATTTAAATAAATAGTCCACTGTTAACAGAATATATAAATTATCGAAAGTTGGTATAAATGGTCCCATGAAATCTAATCTCCAAACATCAAATAATTCAACTTCTAGCATATAATTGAGGGGAATCTCATTTCTTCTAGAAATATTGCCTACTCGTTGACATCTATCACAAGTTTTGATATAAGCATTAACATCTCCAAAAATTGTAGGCCAATAGAATCCAGATTGTAAAATTTTGTATGTTATTTTATCAACACCAAAATGACCCTCAAAATTTGAATTATGACATTTTTGGCTAATTTCATAAGTTTTTTCTAATGGTACACATCTTCGAATTATTAGATCCTTCCCTTGTTAGTATAAAAATGGGTCATCCCAAAAATAAGTCTTAGCTTCAGAAATAAATTTCCTCTTTTATTGGTATGTCATTCCATAGGGTATAACATTGCTAATAATAAAGTTCACAATGTCGACAAACCACGAAACATACCACTCATTAATAGTGAGTAATTTTTCATCTGGAATATGTTTATTAATTTTTTTTTCAAAACAGAGTGGTTTTTCTAACTCAAGCCTGGACAATTGACTAGCAATTTGATTTTTAGTCCCCTCTCGATCTACTATTTCAAGATCAAATTCTTGTGAAAGAAGAATCCATCTTATAAGTCTAGGTTTACCATTCTTCTTTTTCATTAACTACTTAATAGTAGAATGATCTGTATGTGTTAGACAATGAGTTCCAATTAAATAGGATCTAAATTTATCAAAAGCATATACTATTGCTAATAACTCTTCTTCAGTTATTATATAATTGATTTGAGTTTCATTAAGAGTTTTACTAGCATAGTAAATTACTTTGAAAATTTTATCATATCTTTGTCCTAAAATAACTCATATAGCATAATCACTAGCATCACACATCAATTCAAATTGTTTTCCCTAGTTTGGTGAAACTATAATTGGTGCAGCGATTAATTTTTTCTTTAATAAATTAAAATCTTTTAGACATTCTTCATCAAAATTCAAAATTGCATCTTTGTCCAGTAAATGGCATTGAGGTTTAGTAATATTTGAAAAGTCTTTAATATATCGCCTGTAGAATCTAACATGTCCTAAAAAACTCCTAATTTCCCTTACATTTGTTGGATAAGGTAAATTACCGATCACTTGAATTTTAGCAGGATCTACTTCCATACCATTCTTTTCTGATATTTGATGACCTAATACAATTCCTCCTGCTACCATAAATTGACATTTTTCCTAATTAAGGACTAAATTTATTTCCTTACAGCGCTTAAGAACTATAGATAAATGTTTTAAACATGAGTCAAATGAAGTTCCAAACACTGAAAAAATCATCCAAGTATACTACAATCCCTTTTTCAATTAAATCATAAAAAATTGCCATCATACATCATAGAAATGTAGCAGGGGCATTACATAAATCAAAGGGCATCCTTCTAAAAGCAAAAGTACCATAGAGACTCGTAAAAGTTGTTTTCTCTAGATCCTTAGGAGATATTTGTATTTGGTGATAATCAGTATATCCATCTAGAAAACAAAATTTTTTATGCTCAGCTAGTCTATCCAGCATTTGATCTAGAAAGGGTAATAGAAAATGATGTTTCCTAGTGACAAGATTTAATTTTCTATAATCAATGCAAGTTTTTCATCCTGTAACTTGTCTAGTAGGTATTAATTCATTATGTTCATTCAAAGTTACAATTACTCCTCCTTTCTTAGGAGCTCAGTGAATTGGACAAACCCATGCATTATTTGAAATAGGGTAGATAATGGGTAGATAATTTCAAGGGTAGATAATTTCAACATTTAACCACTTTAAAATTTCTTTCTTAAAAACTTCTTTCATAACAGGATTCAGTCTCCTTCGATGATCAACCCTTGGTTTGCAGTTCTCTTCCATATGAATTCTACACATACAAATTGAAGGACTGATTCTTCTACTATGAGCAATTGTCCATCTAAAGGCTTTCTTAAAATTTTTCAGAATGTTCATCAACCTTTCTTCTTCTTCCATCATTAATTTTGAGGAAATTATAACTGGTAAAGAAGAGGAATCTCCTAAAAAGGCATAATTTAAATGTTCAGGAAGTAACTTCAACTCAAGTTTTGGAGGTTTTTCAATTTATGGACAAAATGACTTATCTTTATCTATCGTGTCCAAAATTTCAAAACTTTCTCGAACATAGTTTGAATCATCCTTAAAAAGTTCATCACATCTATCTAATTCCTCTTCTTGCTCGTGTTTCAAATCTTTTTCTTCAGATTTTTCGTTATAAGTTATTTTGAAATGACATTCACTTAGATATCTTATAACATCCATCCTTTAACATTCATCATCTTTACATTTTACAGGATATTTCATAATTTCATTGATTTGGAAATATTAAATATAACTGTTTGATCATTGATGCAAATAGTTAATTCTCCTTTCTGCACATCTGTCATTGCTCTTCCTGTGGCTAGGAAAGGTCTCTCCAATATGATTGGTATTTCTTTATCTTCCTCTATATCTAGCACAATGAAATCAATAGGAAATATAAATTGATCCACTTTCACTAGGACATTTTCTATAGCTACTTTAGGGTATGCTATCGAACGATCTGCTAACTGCAGAGTTATAGTAGTAGGGGTTATTTCTCCTAATCCTAATCTTTTAAAGATTAATAATGACATAAGGTTAATGCTTGCACTTAAATCACATAAAGCTTTCTGATAAAACATGTCTCCTATTGCACATGGAATTGTAAAGCTACCAGGATCTTTAAGCTTTTCATGAAGCTTTTTCTGAATTATAACAACTCACTCCTCACTAGATGCAACAGTCACATTATCTTCAAACTTCCTTTTCTTGTTGAGAATACCCTTCATAAACTTTACATAACTTGGCATTTGTTCTAAGGCTTCAACAAATGGAATATTAATTGTAAGCTTCTTAAATATTTTCAAACATTTTGAAAATTGCTTATCCAATTATCTAACTTCTGTTGACAAAGTCTCTCAGGAAATTGAGATGGTGGTTTTTCCAAATCAATTTTCAGCAGAGAAATAAGTCTCTCAGAATCATTTGGAGCATCCTCATTAGATTCTTCAATTTTTTCTCTCTCCAACCCTACCTTCCATCTCTCTTTCGCTTCTAAGTTGAACGATTCTTACTTGTTCTTTATTCTGGTCTTTTAGATTTGATTTAGTATTACTAGGAAGTGTTCCTTAAGATCTATTACTTAATGAATTTGTCATTTGCCCAAGTTGATTCTCAATATTTCTAATTGTAGCTCCTTGACTTTATAAATGATTTCCTATTTGTAACATCACTTCTTCTATAGAAAACTTCTTCTCCTTAAATTATGCATTACTATTGAAACCTGGAGGATAAGTAGATCTATAAATATTATTCTCTTGATTTTTCCAGTTTCCCAGTGAGTTTACTTGGTTGTTCCTCCATTGCTGATTATTACCACCCGAATTGTTATTCCAAATTGTTACCACCCGAATTGTTATTCCAGTTAAAGTTGGGATAGTTTTTCCAACCTGGGTTATAATAATTTGAATATGAGTTATTCTGCTTATTATTTATGGCATTCAAAGTTTCTAATGATGCTTGAGAATCTACTAATCATGGAAATTGGTTAAGAAAAATTCATTCCAAATTGGTCTAACTTTCTTGAAATGCAGTAACTTTATTTGCTAACATAGTAAATGCATGAGTAGCCATTTCTTAGGATTCACCCTCTAAAAATCTTTGAGAGGGCCATTGAAAATTATTGGTAGTCATTTCTTCAATTAAAGCATAAGCAAAACCATAACGTCATGAAATTTTTTTGACATCAATGAACCACCAGCAGTGGCATCGATACTTGATCTAAGATATCCAACTATTACATTATAAAAAGTTTAAATTATTAACCAATCTCGTATAGCATGGTGTGGAAACTTTCTTAATTCTTAAGAGAATCTTTCCCATGCTTCAAAAATAGATTCCCCTTCAAACTGATTAAAAGATGTAATATCATTTCTATGCTTTATCATTTCTATTGTAATATCATTTCTATGCTTCGCAGTTTTAGATGGTGGAAAATATTTAGCAAGGAATTTTTGTGCTAAATCACCTCAAGTTCTAATAGATCCAGGTGCTAATGAATTAAACCACATCGTAGGTTTATGCCTGAGTGAGAAAGGAAATAACCTAAGTCTTATGACATCATCTGATACACCATCGTATTTAAATGTAGCGCACAGTTATAAAAAATTGGCAAGATGTAAATTTGGATCTTCAGTTTATGATCCCCCATACTGATTATTTGATATCATTTGGATAATAGTAGGTTTAACCTCAAATGAATTAGCCACTACAATAGGTTTTTGAATACTATAATGAAGTTCATCTATAATGCATAATCACTTAAAGGTCTGAACTCTTGATGAATTCAGCATTTTGATTATTTTGGTTTGCCATTTGTGTAGCTTTTTTTTATTTTTCCTGGTTTTTTAATTTTTTTTTGTTTTTTTTTATTTTTCTAGTGGTTCTCTCTAATTCAGAATCGCAGGGCACTAGTCCTTCAGAACCTAAACTACGCATACACTAACATAAAATAAAGCATACACTAACATAAAATAACATACACTAACATAAAATAAAATAAATCTAAACACACACAAAATAAAATACAATAACTTAAAGTTTAAATAAGACTTTCTACAAGTAGAAATTTGCTTTTAAATCAACAGATTCTTTACAATTTTCAATTCACTTCCCCGACAACGTTCACTTCCCCGACAATGGTTTCACTTCCCCGACAATGGTGCCAAAAACTTGATCCCGAAACTGCTTATAAGCAACACTATAATAATAATTCTGATTTTATTTTTAACTTAGATTTCCTTATTTCACAACAAAATCGAAACCTTCGATCCTGAAGAAAATAACTATTTAACTTTTAATTTATTTATATTTGGATACTACGCAAGTATACGTGTCGTTATCAAGCAATATATGACTTTTTGATTAAGACCTGAATATCGAACCCATAGGGAAGATAGGCAATATGCACTTTTTGGAAAATTTTGTATTTTTAAAAATATAATTATTTAAACTAAAGATGTTTTCGTATTAAAGAAAGTTTAAATATTTTTTGTAATTTTAATATTTTGACAAAAACAATACAAACTTAAAAAGATAATTAAGTTTTTGTAGCAAAAAAATACTAAATATTAAAATATCTTTCTCCCTTTCATGAATCAGTAATAAGTATAGGAATTTTGTTGTGGAAGTAAGCATATTATGTTGTGCCAAATAGGAGCAATAATAATCTTTACCTTTACCAGAGATGCTATAAAAAAACATTGGCTAATGTCGGCACTATTTTGGTTGATGAGTTGCTCGTAAGAAGCTGTCGGTCACCGGAATCGAAATCCCATCGCTCGCTTCGGAAGGATATTTTAATTATATATATAGTTTAGAAAAATAGGAAATCAAACTGACCCCATATGATTCATAGTTTAAATGAAAGAGCACTATACCTCAAACCGTGTATCTATCTTGAAGGATAAACGCAACACTTGAGGATGAGGATCAATCAAATAAATAAAGAAATGTATTACGTCAGTTTGGTATGCGAAACTATTTTATTTGCCGACAATTTTTCCTCTTTAATATGAAGAATTAAATGGGATTTATATTAAGTTGGGTTTGGACAAGCTACCTATATAGGTAAGCCCCTATAGTTAATTACATCTTAAATGACTGAAGTCATTTAAGAAAAATCTCAATAAAAATCAAGAAATATTATCTTCAAGGAGTTCAAAAAGATAGTAATTTTCAACAAGATCTAATGAAGAGGTGTGAAATGGGATTGGCTCAAATTTGGAGCATTTTGTTTTTGAAATCCAAAAGAGGAAGAACTATGGGATGTCATCGATCCAGAGGAGAACCTCGGTGACTTCCCAGTCTATCCTGTTGTTTGGCTTCAGTTTTGATGAGAAATTATTTAAGTGTTTTATCTTGCCAATTTTATTTAATTACAACTTACATTTGTGTGGAACGATCACACAAATAACCTGGATGATGTGAGGATTTAGGTCATGAAGGACGACAACCTCAGAATCTTAAGACGAGTTAAAGCTTATATTGTATAATAGAGTTGTAGAAATGCCTAAAGATAAGTTGAGGATTTATGTTGCATAAGCAAACAACCTCAAAATCCTAGTGCTTGTTGTTTAATTCTAAGGAAGGGAATGGTTTAGCTAGGGAAGACAGGTTTTACTGTTGAAGATGGTCATGCTACCCACATTGCTAGCTCTAAGCTCCTTGTCAGGTTGAGTTTAAGTTTTTTAGGGTGTCAAGTTATGATGTCAAATCAGGTGTCCCTAAGGTTTAAGTTCTTTAAATGTTATGTGGGATGTTAAAGTTGATTAGAGCGACACTGGTTAGGATCATACGGTCCCCTCATTCTGGCATGAATATTTTTTATTGGATTCACTTTGTCCCCATGAACTAAACTCAACTTAATGAGTTCCATACTTTCATTTACACCGTTGGAAACCTTGTTAACAACCGTAGGTTACCTCCTCCAAGGGATTCTCAATCATCTGATAGAGACGTCTTAATTTAGTTGTAGTTGTAGTTTTTGTGATGTTTGGGATTAAATTTTGAGTTTTTTTATATTTTGAATGTTGTGGAGGTGAATTTTTATCTTGGTTGATTTTAATTTTAGTTTTGGGTTTTGGTTTTGTGGCTATCCTAATAGTTTTAGTTTTCATGCAGGGAGACATTGTTGTTTAGCATGCATGTTTTGTAAGCATAAGAAGTACATTATGAAAGTATAAGAAAGACGGTGCTTTAAACTATTAAAAGCGTACCTAGCGAGTCTTCTCGTTCCACCAGCTGAAATTCAAAATGCATGTGAGAGCACTTTATATAAAGTGTAAAAGTAAGGTTCTGGTGATCCACCGACTCCTAGGTCATATCCTTGTGGGTCCGTGGGTCCCTATTAATTTGATTGAGGATGATTTTTGTTAAGCCAAACATATTAAGTTTAGTAGACCTCTGAGGTATCCAACAGCTCTGGAGAAAGAAACAAGTCCATGCTTTCCTCTCACTGCCTGGTGAAAAGTCTCGAGCTCATTCAATCTTATTATGTTGCTTAATAACTCATTCTGTAAAAATACCTTTTAATGCTCAGTGAACATTCATGTTTCAATTATCCCTAAGAGTAGAGTAATTATCACTTATAATTTAATCTAATAATTATGTAGGTGAAGACCCTTAAAGGGGCAAGTTGATTTCATCAAGTCAGTTAGCCAACTTTTTAATTTGGGCTTGTAGTGTTTCAAAGATTTCCAATTTTAATTATGCTTTTACTTTTCTAATCCTCATTTAATCAGATTTGATTTAGCTTAGGTCACTACTAAGCCCTTTAGACTTTTGATAGATGTTTCGGTTATATTTTTGAAGGAGAGTGATAATGATTCATTTTTGAAAGTCATTTGAACATCAAATAGGGGTATTAAATTGGTGAGTTATTAACACCCAAAACCATTCCTCTAAGTCTAGGATCATTTGTTTGACTAGACTCCCAAAGTTTAATAATTTAAGGAAATTACAAATTTATCCTTTAGTTAATAAAAGTGAGATTGGTTTCTACCAATTAATCCCCTTGTGTTTCAATCATCAAAATATGTTCATTAGGATCATAGGTTACCCATTCCCCTCTCTTGAATTAAGCCTAAATGTTAATTAAGGCTAAATTTCCAAAATTACATTTTTGCCCCTAAGGCTCTAATACTTCATAATTCATCAAATTTAATTCAAATAACCTTGGAAATTTTATCCAACCTCACTCATAGGTCAATTAAGAAATTGAAGGAGAAAATGTGATTTTTAAAATTTTATTTTAAATTATATATTTATTTATATGCAAAAATAGAATTTTTTAAAGAAAAATTCATAACATGACCAAGGCAATGCCTAAGACCTTAAAATTTTTATTGGATGTATATTTAGTCTAGAGAAGCATTGGGGCAAAATTTCATTATTTATTGAGTTATATTTGAATTTTAATAATTATTTTAAATTCTTGAGTATTTATTAATTACAAAATATTTTGAATGGAAAAAAATAAGTTTAATATTTTTATTAAATATTTATGAGGCCAAGAAAACCATAGAAACATATTTCACATTTGTATTTTTTTTTTTGAATTTTTAAAAATATTTTAGTGAAAATCCATTTTTAGCTTTTAAAATTATCTTAAGCTTCAAACTTCAATATCTTCACTTCGAAAATTAGGAAAAATATTCCAATTATTCCTAAGTGCTTAGGAAACAATTTAGAACATTTTCATTAATTTTACTATTCTTGTGTTTTCTATCATTTTTTAATTATTTAATTATTGAAAATGGGTTTGAAAATGGAATTTTTTTTTTTAATTTCAATTTTTTTTTAAAAAAAAATTTCTATGATCACAGAGAACTCCAAGAATCAATTTTTAAAACTTTTTGAGCTATATTTTAATTGTTAAAAATCATTTTAGTACCAAAAATGTCATTTAACTTAAAAAATAAATTTGAATTATCAAATGAGCTCCAAATGTTTTAAAATTTTTATGGGGAGTTCTCTGTTCTTTAAATCATAGTGGAGATTAAAAATTAAGTCATTTAGATGTATGTATTTTCCAAAAATATTTTTTTTTTGGTTTTAGGATTGGTGGAAATTAAGTGCATCCTCAATGACTTAACTCATGAAATATTTTCTAAAGGGTTCTCTAGTCCTGACAAACCTTCCAAAATTTTCTTGGAATTTTTTATGCAACATTCTAATTATTATGATTAATTTATGCAAATAATAGACATAAACTTGGAAAATATGAATCTCTGCCTAGAGATATCCTCTGACTTTAGAAAAATCAGAGCTTGTTCTCTAAGACAGAGGCAACAACATGCCAAAATTGTAAGGCATGATGAAATGTTCACATGCATGGAGAATTAAATATCTCAAAATAGTGTTTAATTAATTAAAAATAAAATATGCATAAAAAAAATTTCAAACTATTTCCACGTTGTTCTCTTCTATTCACTTAGCAAGATGATATTTTTATTATATTTTTTTGATTTTTCTACACCAATATATGGATTTTTTAAATTAGGACTATTTACTTAAATCAGAAAATACCCTATTTATCTATTTAAATATGCGGTGTTGACTAGATCCTAGGTGGCTCAGAAGCTCCACGCAACGTCCTCTAGTTCGACGTCGTCATCCACCTCAGCACTGACATAGCCCGCGTATCATGTAAGAAGGCGCTTTCTGGCTAGATCTTGTTTGTTGATGAGATAAATGCATGATCGGACGGGTCCCCGTCATCGTCTCCAATGCCTTAGCCTGAGAACCATCCACCATTTTTAAAACTTAAGATCTCACTCATTTCTTAACCAAGTTAAGTGTGGTTTGTTTCTAAATACTCGTCTAGGTGTGACAAACACATCCATATGGTAATCATGCAATTAAATTAGCTCAGAGTATTAAAACAAGCTCGGTAGGAGGGGAGTTCAATACCTTTGCTCTGATAAGGGAAGCTTCGATCAGAGGTGCTCGATACATTTGTGGAGGTCCAAGGATGTTAGGGACTGAACCTCTTGCTTTGGTGAAGGGTCTAGGTATGAATTTGACCAAGCTCGATTTCAGGTGTTGGTCTAGAGCTATGCTAGGGGCTCTGTATCACAGGGATTTGATGAGGTTTCTTCTTCTTTCACTGTGGTGATGGTGTGGGTGAGTTTAATTTGATTTTAGTAGAGTGTAGAAGTGTAGAAAGATCTTTCCTGTCTTCGATAAGGTTTTGAGCTCAAAATTTGAGTTTTGACAAGGGGATTTAAGGCAATGTGGTGGTTAGGTTGCACTGTAGAGGGCTAAAAGAAGCTTAGGGAGTAATTTCAGTGGGTATCTTTAAGAAATTTTCAGCACACCCTCTTATGGCTGTGGAAGTGAGGTTTTTATAAAATGGGCTTAGTGTGGTTGTCATGGCCAATTGGGGGGTAAAAAT